>NC_053164.1:47032548-47332548 GCF_016835505.1 Polypterus senegalus
TAACCAATCAGAGCACGCAGTTAAGTTCCTGTGTGTTGAATGCAGTGTTAACCAGGAAGTATCGTCTCACTCATTCAGCATCAACGTGTTTCGCTGTGTAAAGAGTTAACTTTTGTGCTCTTTTGTGTTTATCTTTGTGCATAGTCAAGCCCTTCATTATGACTCCAAAATGATCTGCTCCTGCTACTGCTTCAGGGGCCGTGCCCAAGCGCCAATGGAAGATGTTAACGATTGCCGAAAAGGTAAACGTTTTGGATATTCTGAAGGAAGGGAAAAGCTACACCGCTGTAGGATGCCATTATGGCATCAATGAGGCTACAATTCTTTTTATTTAAAAAGTAGGAAAGGAATATAAGATCTATGGCCGCAGTGTCCTTTTAACCAGGGTGCCAAACGAGTTGTAAGTGGATGTAATAAGGCAGTAGTCTGGATGGAATCTGTTTTAGGGATTTGTATTGAAGACTGCCGGAAGAAGAACAACGGCGGTGCTACACAATCGCCTGAAGAGCCTCCTTTGGAAGAGCTGTAACGCTCTCCTTTGTTGTGCAGTAAAATTAAACTCATTGTAATCGGACAAGTCATCGTGTCATTGTTGGTGAGTAACCATAATTAATTTTCTACTTACAGTACTTAGTACATGTACGTGCGTTTAGTGTCACTGTACACACATTTACTGTATACTGTTTTTCTTGTATTGTACGTATTTATTGCTGGTGGCTTGTCTATCATAATGGCTGTAACATATGTGATATCGGAGACACTCGATATCTTTAAAATAATATTTAGGTTTTACTGTATATAAACAGTGTGTTTATATACATAATTTCAATGAATCTTACCTAATATCTAAGAGAATACAAAGGGATTATGCTGTATAACTGTGCGGGGAATATTTATAAACAGTGTGGGAGAGTTTATAAGGGCTTAAAATATATAAAAATAACCATACAAACATATGGTTTCTACTTCGCGGATTTTCACCGCGATCGAGGAGGGATTACTGTACTGTATATCCATATCATATAGAGTAACACAATTTTCATAATTGTGCCTTTGAATGCCACCACAATGAACTTGAAACAAAGCAATCAAGACTTTTAGCTTTAATTTAAGGGGTTTACCAAAACTATCATATGAGTCATTTAGGAATGACAGTCATTTTTCTGCATAGCCCTCCCATTTCCAAGGCTTATAAGAATTTGGACATTTCACTGGTCATTATTTCATTAATATTAAGCATGAAGAAGGTTTGGAATGGATTCCAAATGTGGAAATTGCATTTGGAAGCTGTAGCTTTAAATTCTCCAAATGAAGTCCAAAGAGCTCTTGATACAAGTAAAACAGACTATCATTAAGCTGAGAAAGTATAACAAACCCTTCAGAGAGATAGCAAAAATACCCAGAATGGTCAACCATTTAGTGCATTCTTAAAAAGAAGGAACACACTGGTTAACTCAGCAACACCAGGAGGCCTGGACAACCATGGAAGATGACTGGATGATTACATAATTCTTTCTTTGGTGAAGAAGAACCCCTTCACAACACTTAGCCAAACCAAGCAGCAAAGTCTACAATCAAGAGAAGAATTCATGAAAGTAAAGACAGAGTTTACTACAAGGTGCAAACCACTGACAAACCTCAAGCATCAGAAGGACAGATTAGACTTTACAAAAAAAAGTTTTTTAAACACCTTGCAAGTTCTGGAAAAATTTTCTTTGTACAACAGAGCCTAAGATCAATATATACCAGAATGATGGAAAGAAAAGAGTATTAGGAAGTGAAGAAACACTCATGATCCGATGAATACCACATCATGTGTGAAACATGGTGGAGGCAGTTTTTTGGCATGATTATACATTCCTGTGAATGGAAATCAATCACTAGTGTTTATTGATGATAGGACTTCTGGTAGAAATAGCAGGATGGTTTCTGAAGTGTATAGTGCTATGCTGTCTGGTCAGATTCAGCCAAATGCTACAAAACTGATAGGACAACTCTTCACAATACAGATTGACAATGACCCAAAACACATTGCTAAAACACACCAAATGCTTTTTAAATGCAAATGAGTGGAATGTTCTTCAAAGTCCAAATCAATCAACTGACGTCAACCCAGCTGGACATGCATTTCACTTGCTGAAGACAAAACTGAAGGAAGAAAGTCCAACAGACAAGCAGCAACTGAAGACAGCTGCAGTAAAGGCCTGGCAAAGCATCAGTAGGGTGGAAACCGAACACTTGGAGATGATCATGGGATCCAGACTTCAGACAGCCATTGGCTGGAAAGGACTTTAAACCGAATATTGACAATGATCATTATATATATGATTATGTTAGTTTGTCCAAATACTTTTGATCCCCTGAAAATAGGGGGAACAGGTATAAAAGTGGTTGTCTTCTTTAAATGGCTCATACAAATTTTTTGTTAAGACCCTTAAATTAAAGCTGAAAGTCTACACTTCAATCACATAATGATGGCTTTATTTCAAATCCATTGTGGTGGCATACAGAGCCAAAATTATGAAAATTGTGTTGTGGTCCTGACTGCCAAAAATTTAAAGTGTAGTTTGCCTGCAGTACCTAAACATCTTCCATGAGTCGATTATGTTTTAGTTACTTTCAATATTTAAATGAGGATTTTCTATCAATGAATCAGCTCCCTCTGAAGGTTATACCAAATTGCATGGTTTGGATAAAATTTCATTTTACTAGGGAAAATTTCCTCAGCAATCAATTTAGCAATTAAAGACGTATTTAACTGATATAGTTTTCCTCCATTATTGTGTCTGATCAGGGGCCACCATTATATCCTACTTATGACAAGCTTCCCTCTAATAATAATAATAATAATAATACATTTACTTAGAATAGAACAATAGTTAGCCTTTGGATACCTGTGATATTTATAATATATTTTATATGTGTATTTTGGTCTCTTTATGGTTTTTTTGTTATTAGGATTTCAACTGAGGTTAAATTTTACTTTTGTTCTTATCTTGCCTTTTTTTTTTGTTGTTTCCAAGAGCTGTGATTTAATGATTGCAGTTGTCACAGTAATGACATCAAGGAAGCGATGCTATTCTTCTGTAGATAAATGTCTCGTAAGCCC
The DNA here is from genome assembly GCF_016835505.1 of Polypterus senegalus. Classification (NCBI taxonomy): domain Eukaryota; kingdom Metazoa; phylum Chordata; class Cladistia; order Polypteriformes; family Polypteridae; genus Polypterus; species Polypterus senegalus. The sequence goes on from NC_053164.1 coordinate 47,035,658, forward strand.
TTACTGTAGTCAGTTTTATTTCTAAGTAGGCCGCAGCACTACAGCACTTGACTCTGTTTTTGTTTGCGAGTCACAATTCTCCTTTTCGCTCCTGGTTTCTTGGTTTTTTCAGCCCCTGCCTGTGCTGATAACATTCCAGTTGTGTTACTTATTTCCTGGTCTTGTTTCTGTCTTATTGTAATCCTTGGTCACTCTCACATACCTTAACAATATCACCTGTAGCCAAAGGAAAAAATGTACAACACTACATAGGTGATTTCCAGCCTAATTGGAAAGAAATATTTCCCTTGGAGGAATTTGTCACAAACACACTAAGGTCCAGTGCCACAAGCTATTTTCCTTTCTAGTACGTATATAGCAACTGATAAATTCCAGCTCTAATCCCTGGGTCCAATGTGTTTTTCATTTGTTTAACAATTTTGTTGTGTTTGATATACAGTATTATTTTACAAATTGTGCAACTGGTTCAATTTTTGGGTTGGTCCTTTCTGTGTTTTGTTTACTTAATATTTTCTTATTATTTATTATTTTTCCATTTTTAATTATGTTAATAGTATATATATTAGTTTTTGTTTGTTTTCTGCCTTGTTGCCTTTATGTGGAGTTTAAGTGGACAGGGCCACCCAATGATGCATTTGGGGGGCTGCCTACCACAGTATATATGGAGAAGCAGCTTTGGCATTGTTTTTTGATTTGTGTTTTCTGATTTGCACTTTGGTCTGAATTTTGGCTTTGATCTCTTCTTTTGGTTTTTATTTGTGATTTTAAAATTTGTTGAGTTTTCACTCCATTTTGCTTCTTGCCTGTGTTCCTTCTGGAATCCTAAAATATATTCTTTAAAATGTCATGGAAAGGAAGATATCCCTGGTTGGACCTGGTTGGTTTTACTTACTAGGCCATGGAGCCATGAAGGATGAGTATAAGGAAGTGAAGTACATCCTGAAACATCAGCACGCTCTCCTTACAGCCAGGAGGTTTGTATGAAAGTTCAAAATAATGGATTGACAGGCATCCCATCTTGGTTGTATGACACATCCTTGCCAGGTGAAGTGGTCATATTGGAGGAGGCTCAACACCAGGGATAGATGGGTGTCTTGACCTGGATGTGTCCTGCTCCCTGCCTCAATCGGGAGGCAGGAATACTGAGTGTATAGTAATAGTATATAACCAATCAATCATAGATTAATGGAGCTGCAAAGGCTAGACAAACACTATTAACACAAACAGTTTAGTATCAATAAATTATAATGAATCAGTTTATACAAATAACTATTAAACAAATGAGCAAATCTTAACTAATACATTATATATATATATATATATATATATATATATATATATATATATATATATATATATATATATATATATATATATATATATATATATACAGTATATATATAAATCAAAAAACAAATCACAGCCATTTAGGCGCAATACAGTAATGATCGAGGAAATGACCCAAACCCATATCAGTAAGCCCAAAGTAATAACAAATCCACTGTTGTGCAGTCAGAACGCGTTACAGAGGGCTGTAATCCACATGGAAGCCTCATCGATACATTTTGGACAATGCAGACCCTTCTCCAGGGTTGTTAATGGCTTTGTAATCCTGTTGGGGCAACGGTTGTGTGTAAGTACTATAAGTTCAATAAACAGCTGCTATTTTTAAAAGAATTATATTATTATACATTGGAGGGATAAAAGTAATATGTTCACATTTAACCAATTTCAGATTATAGATGTAACCAACCAAGAAGGACAACCAAATTTCTTAAGGTTAACCTCAGCTTTAAAACATTTATAAATAACAATTAAATTACAATGCAAATATGATTAAAAGGAAAAAGTTCAAAGCAATACCGCCCCTACTTTTAAAGGGTCTAACAAAAAAAGACAGCAAAACCCAGAGAACGGTAATAGAGAATCATAAGAACTAAGTCTTATCGCTCCTCTGTTCTTAGGTAACAACGGAATTCAAGAAGTTCATTGAGCCCACTGAATGGTAACTGTTCTCAATTTAGAAATCCAGCATTCGTCTCTCTCACAGGAATACTGGGTGGACAGAGGGGATGACTACCTCCCAAAGAGATTTGCTTTCCCCATAGTCTAAGTGGTGGTGCTCCTCTGGTGTGGCTCCCCATTAGATACCCACAGGGGTTTGTGGGTTCTGTAGTCATGGAAGACGGCCTTGTTGGGTTCCTCAGAGAACTCTGCTTGTCCCAAAAGTGCTTCATAAATGCAATGTTCTGGTGTTGGATGTGCTCCCGGCTCCAGCATAAAATCAGCCATTTTGCTCTTCTCAGGCAAACTGGAGTTAGGAGAGGAGAAGGACAACGCTCACATGGGATGATTGAGGGAAAGGTATTTTTTTAAAACAAAATAAATAGTTGTGTCTGAGGTTCAGGTGTCTGAAGTGCCTCCTGTAGATCACAAAACATAAAGTAACTTTGCTTGTCTGTCCTTGGACCAGAGGTTTATAATGTTTTTAGTCTTCTCCATTTCTAAGCATTTTTAAAATGTGCCATTTAAAAACCTAAGCCCTAGTTTTGGGCCTGTATAGACAGAAAGCCTGCCTTTGAGTTTGGGACTAGGTTGCCAGTGGTGTGGTCCATTCAGTGTATTGAAGAGGGCAAGTCATGCTTTTTCTTAGGGATTTTTGAGGCCCTCATATCCTTTTTATAAATTTTCAGAGGGAGAATCATAACAGATGCAATTACCAGTCCCTTCAGGCTGAACTAGTTATGAGCGTTGTGGGTAATTTACAAAATTCTAAAAGGTCTGCGCTAAATTATGCAAGAAATTAACAAAACGTGTTAAGATGGTTAAGAACTTTCCAGACCTTTAAATCAAAAAGCATCCTGAATCTCTGAATCTGTTTCACAGCTGCACAAATCTTAACCGTAAGGTTGGTTATTTGGTGACAATCTTCACACGTGTAGAGCAAATTCCTAGGATCTGGATTGACAGGCCACATACTACATTTTTTGCTTCTGACTGCCTTGATAATGACATTCTTCAGTCTCATTGTGACAGACTTTTTTAACGTGCAGTTTCAGAAGGGGTTAGGGTTAGGATTAGGGCAGAGGATTCCAGCCCGAAGGCCAAAATTGCATGGGTACACTTGCTCTAGCTATAAACCTTTTATTTTGAAGGAAACATCCATCCTGCTAATTGTTTTTATTTCAACTCCAATATCTTTTAAATGCATCCTAAATTAGTCCCAATTTTTTAAATTTCTATATATCCAAAATATTTTTGGAAAATGTGTTGTATATTTGGGGGTTAAGGTTAGGGTTAGGGGCTTGCCTTTTCATTCAGTTCTAATTTTGACTCTAATTATTTCTCTACAGCTTTTAAAAATGTTTACTAAATTAAGCAGCAGCACTTAAATGTTTGGAAACTGGAATATGCCTATTAACAACTGAAAAACAAAGAAAATAATAATCTACCCACTTTACCTTGCCAACTGCTGGCATTCCTTCTGTGAAACAGAAGTTAATTCTTTTCTATATTTCCTTTTCTGCTTCTCAAATGCTAATGGCTCCCAACTAACAACCAAGCCAAGCAGCTCTACCAGGTCATTGTGGTTAGAACAGGAAACATTTAATCTTCCCATAAACCCACCTAAATCTCACTTAACTTAGCCACAGCACCTAAACCTAAGCCACTCACTCAGTCTTGACTTACTAAACAACAACAGGCTACTAGCTGACCTCCTGCTTTTCTTCTAACCTTTGTTATGACACGTAGTGTATTGGTGATTGTGAGCATAAAACAACCACGAGGTGATGAAGAAATGAGAAATTGTTTTCAATAAGACAAGCATGGGTCAGAATACTGGAGAAGCCAAAACAAGAATGAGTGACCAGAGTCAAAATCCGAAACAAAAATCAAAAGTCAGACTTAGAAGAAGGTTGTGACCAAAATTATGACACTTTGGCTTACTTGGTAAGAGAGTTACATCAGAAGGTTTTTTCATCCACCGAGAGATAATGTAAAGTACAAACACTGCCAAATTTTTATTGTATCTTCTGTTATGTAATCAATGTGACAATCTTGGTCACAGTGTTTCAGCAGGACACAAAATGACAAAGCTGGGAGATCCCCCAGAATATTGCCACACAGCAAGTCAGAATCCTAAACAGCTTGCTAAGAAAAGGTTTTCTCCAAGGTTGTCTGATTTCCTACTTTACAGCATACACTTGGCCAAATGGGCTTTGGCTTCAAAACTTATAAAAAATATACAAGCACTAACTCAAAATAATCAAAATGCTCCACAGCAGAGGGGGAAACTGTCGACCCATAGCTTGTTCAAAAAGAGCAAGTGAAGAAATATTTATTAAGAAGGATTTTATTAATAAAATGCAAAAAATAAAATATTCAAAAATATCAAAAACATAAAAAGACAAAAGAAAAGGCAATTCACAGTAAACAAGCTGCAGTACAATAAATTAGTAAACGAAACAAAAACACAGGCACAAATTCAAGTAAACCAAGATTATTAAAATAAGGGCAATGCAAACAATAAGAACTATCAATTCAACCAAAGCACATTCAAATGAAATGCTTGGGGCAGTGGTGACGTGATATTAGTAATATTATATTCGACTGATGCTTTGACTTTATATATCAAGGTTCAGGTGTCTGAAGTGGGGAACCTTGGGGAAAAGTAAAACATTGTTAGCAAGTTGGAGTATTATATCCACAGGTCTGAAATGTAATCAGATTATATGGGTGGTCACCTACCAGGTACTCTTTGTATTATTTGACAGGAAACATGCCTATGATGTGCTTCTTGCAACTGATAGGGTGTAGTGGATTTTTGCAGATTGGTCAACCATCCACAAGCGTTACCTGTTAGGTGACCACCCAAATAATCAGATTGTGATTCAGATTTTAAAAAGAATGTAATACTCCAGTCTTCAGCTGCCAAATAAGTGAGCCAACCGCCATGCAGCAGCACCAGAGGCATCTCCTCAAGTGCTGACGTCTGAGATTCGATCCCCATAAGGGGATGCAAAAGTGTGTACGCTTGACAAGCCCCAATAAGGGCGAAGCACATGTCATGTACTCTTTGTATTATTTGGCAGATACTGTATTGCATATGTATGAGCTGCACCTCACAACTGAGAATATTACCTGGTAGGTAACCACCTAATAATCAGATTGCGATTTGGACTTAAAAAGGAATATAAATATATATATATATATATATAGTACAGGCCAAAAGTTTGGACACACCTCCTCATTCAATGTGTTTTCTTTATTTTCCTGACCATTTACATTGGTAGATTCTCACTGAAGGCATCAAAACTATGAATGAACACATGTGGAGTTATGTACTTAACAAAAAAAGGTGAAATAACTGAAAACATGTTTTATATTCTAGTTTCTTTAAAATAGCCACCCTTTGCTCTGATTACTGCTTTGCACACTCTTGGCATTCTCTCGATGAGCTTCAACAGGTAGTCACCTGAAATGGTTTTCACTTCACAGGTGTGCCTTATCAGGATTTCTTGCTTTATCAATGGGGTTGGGACCAGCAGTTGTGTTGTGCAAAAGTCAGGTTAGTTGGACGATCATTTATTTTTCAACAGGACAATGACCCCAAACACACCTCCAGGCTGTGTAAGGGCTATTTGACCAAGAAGGAGAGTGATGGAGTGCTGTAAATGGTCATGAAAATAAAGAAAACACATTGAATGAGGAGGTGTGTCCAAACTTTTGGCCTGTACTGTATATATATATATATATATATATTTATATATATATATATATATATATATATATATATATATATATATATATATATATATATATATATACTGTTCAAAAGAATTAAAGGAACACTTTTAATCAGAGTATAACATAAAGTCAATGAAACTTATGGGATATTAATCTGGCCAGTTAAGTAGCAGACGGGGTTGTTAATCAGTTTCAGCTGCTGTGGTGTTAATGAAATTAACAACAGATGCACTAGAGGGGCAGCAATGAGATGACCCCCAAAACAGGAATGGTTTAACAGGTGGAGGACACAGACATTTTCCCCTCCTCATCTTTTCTGACTGTTTCTTCACTAGTTTTGCATTTGGCTACAGTCAGTGTCACTACTGGTAGCATGAGGCGATACCTGGACCCTACAGAGGTTGCACAGGTAGTCCAACTTCTCCAGGATGGCACATCAATACGTGTCATTGCCAGAAGGTTTGCTGTGTCTCCCTGCACAGTCTCAAGGGCATGGAGGAGATTCTAGGAGACAAGCAGTTACTCTAGGAGAGCTGGAGAGGGCCATAGAAGGTCCATAACCCATCAGCAGGACCAGTATCTGCTCCTTTGGGCAAGGAGGAACAGGATGAGCACTGCCAGAGCCTTACAAAATGACCCCCAGCAGGCCACTGGTGTGAATGTCTCTGACCAAACAACCAGAAAGACTTCATGAGGGTGACCCAAGGGCCCCATGTCCTCTAATGGGCCCTGAGCTCACTGCCCAGCAGCATGCAGCTCGATTGGCATTCACCATAGAATACCAGAATTGGCAGATGCACCACTGGTGCCCTGTGCTTTACAGATGAGAGCAGGTTCACCCTGAGCACGTGACAGAAGTGAAAGGGTCTGGAGAAGCCATGGAGAACATTATGCTGCCTGTAACATCATTCAGCATGAGCAGTTTGGTGGTGGGTTAATGATTGTCTGGGGAGGCATATCCATGGAGGGTCACACAGACCGCTACAGGCTTGACAAAGGCACCTTGGCTGCCATTAGGTATCAGGATGAAATCCTTGGACCCATTGTCAGACCCTATGCTGGTACAGTGGCTTCTGGTGCACGACAATTACTGGCCTCATGTGGTGAGAGTATGCAGGCAGTTCCTGGAGGATGAAGGAATTGATACCATTGACTGGCCACCACACTTTCCTGACCTAAATCCAATAGAACACCTCTGGGACATTATGTTTTGGTCCATCCAATGCCACCAGGTTGCACCTCAGACTGTCCAGGAGCTCAGTGATGCCCTGGTCCAGATCTGGGAGGAGATCCCCCACAACACCATCTGTCATCTCATTAGAAGCATGCACCGATGTTGTCAGGCATGTATACAAGAACACAGGGGCCATACAAAGTGCTGCATACAATTTTGAGTTGCTGCAATTAAATTTTGGCAAAATGGACTAGCCTGCCACATCATTTTTTACTCTGATTTTTGGGGAGTCTTTGAATTCAGGGCTCTGTAGGTTGATCATTTTCATTTCCATCAAACGATGTGGCATCCTTTCGTTCCTAACACATTACCCAGTCTATATCAGTATAGATATCCAGGAGGATTTCTTTTTCCCATTGAGATCTGATGTGTTTTCAAAGTGTTTCTTTAATTTTTTTGAGCAGTTATATATATATGTCAGACAAATAACAATGAAAACAGTCGCGTAAAGAGGATTCATTAACAGAAATGTTAATATACCCAGGGAGGTAATAATTCAGGGAACTCAGAAGGATCTCAAGAAATAGGGGAGCCCATTTGATTTTCAGGCAAAGAGGAATAATAGTACAATGACACTACATATAACAGAAAGAACTCAGGCTTGTTGGCCTTATTCAATGCCTTTTTGGTTTCTCTTTTAGTAGTCTCATAGCAAGTAGGTTGGTTTATTAGCTCCTCCCTCCTAAAGGTTCGAGTTTCATTCAGACTGCTTTTTCCAGGGATGACCACATTTGTAGGGCACTGACCTGATCAGTGGGGCCCTCTCTGGCCATCAGAAGTGGGGAACAATACCTTCATTGGTCATCTTCTCTGAGCTCCAGAGGAAAGAGACAGGACAATTAGAGAAAATGTCCTCTCCTGCCCTGGTGCAGCATCACCTAACTTAGGTAACTTAGAAGAGCCATGAAAGTGATCCTCAGGTACCCAAGTGTGACAATAAAATATAAAACAAAATAATAAAAGCTATGCCCTCTGGTTCTTACTTAACAACATTAGATTAACTCATCAGCTAGCAAAACTGCTTATTTTCCACTGTTCCTTTATTTTGCTGATGTGGTCTCCCCTTCCTTCCAGCAGGCAAGCCCTTGCTACTCTGATGGAGGCTAGTGTCAGGAGTACTACAAGCACCAGTGCAGTCATCCAAGACGCACTTGGATTCATGCAGGAAACACCCCATAGACACTAAAACTCCCAGGAGCCCCTGCTGACACTTAAACAAGTATATCAGGCCTGTTTGGTTCCCACTAGCAGCCATTGCTTTTACTATTCCTGAACTGAGAACATCTTGAATTGGCATCCTGGTATGGTAAGGATATCAACTTCCGGAATTTCTTGACCTTCCAATGTTAAAACTGAAAGTGAGAACCATGAAAAGGCTGAAACTTAGTATGTAGCCAGCATAGCGTGATCCATTAACTCTGCTTCCTCAAGTCATTGTTGCATTTTAATTGATGTCTGACATTACACGAGCAATAAAAAAAGAAGTATTAAGTGATTTTCTCTGGTACAATCCATAACCTTGGAGGTGGTTGTGTGGTAAGTGGACTGGACAGAAAAAAGCCACAGCTGCCTCAGAGAAGAATCTGCTTGTGGGGGTCCAGATTAGATATCTAATATACTCATATATAATACTAATTCTCCAAATGGTGTGTAAAAAAAGAGAGGTGATTTGCCACCTGATGCCAAAGGGTCCTGCAAAACCTCCTTGCTTGTGGCAGCATTGAGAACCTGAATGTTTCTGGGCTGGAGAAAGTCGTTATTAACTCTGGGGGAGACTCACACACTGAATGGCATAAATCAGAGGAGATGGCTGGGTTCTTTATAGTGTGAGGGTGCCGACTCAGTGGGGGAAGGTAGGAAGAACATTGTAATTGTAATTAATTTAAACCATTTTGCAGAGATCTGTTTTCACTTTGACATTAAAGAGTCTTTTTCTGTTGATCAGTTTTAAAGAATTCCACATTAAATCCACTGTGACTCAATGATGTGTTACAATAAAATTGGAAAACTTTCATGGGAGGCAAATATTTTTTATAGGCACTGTAAGGATAGCAAGCTTCTTGAAAGGGTAATAAAATGCCTCACAATCTATTTGGTCAGCACTTTCAAGCACCGCATGACTCTGCATTATTCTTCGGGTAAGAGATCTCTAGCAAACTCACAGAAAAAGAGACCAGCATGCTTTCACTCCAAAAGCAATGGATAACTTTGCTTTTTGACTCTTTATTGCATGCATTGTGTTCTTTTTCTGTACTTTATGTGGAATGATGCATTCTATTTTCTATTTTATTTTTTATTTTTCTTGAAGATTTTTGTAATTGTTGCAGTGTATACCAGCTCAAATTGTATTATTTGCTGTTAGATATAACAATAAATGTTACCCTTGGAAATTCAATATACTGTAAAGCAATGTTTTGAAAAAAGTAAGCACACAATGGGTGTCATGGTGGTGCAGTGGTAGCATTGCTGCCATGTATTAAGGAGGCCACGGTTCGCCTACTGGATCCTCCCCGTGTGGAGTTTGCATGTTCTCCATGTACCTGTGTGGGTTTTCCTCCCATAGTCCAAAGACATGCCGGTTAGGTGGTACCAAATTAGCCGTAGTGTGTGTTTGGAGTTGTCTGTGTGTGTGTGTGTTCACTCTGTGGTGGACTGGCACCCTGTCCAGGAACCTTCCAAATACCAGCTGTCTCCCTGTATTCAAACTCACCTCCACTGGAACAATTTTGTCCTCCCTTTCTCTTGAGGTGCCTTACAGAGAAATGTGGGGTTCCTTTTAAGGTCACAAGTGGGTGCTACTTATTTGAAGCGTGTTATTGGTTGACAGAAAGGTCACCACTGTGTGACTTCAAGTTGTAGAGAGGAACACTTTCATTTTTGTTTGTGTGTATGCAGTCCAGCTTAAGATCTCCCAAAAAGGCTCCAAAGTGTGATCTGTCAGTAACTGGAACACATTCTGCTGTCACTTTTCTAAAAATGGGGGCAACCTGCCAGTCCTAAGACGTTATACCCTGATATGAATGATAGGTTTGTTGCTGCCTTGTGCCTTATGCTTGCTGGGATAGGCTCCAACACCGCCCAGGACCCAGTCCAGGACTAAGTGGGTTAGATACTGACTGACTTACAACATAATTGAGTTATTTACAATATACAGTAAGTTAGTGTTGTTATTCTGAAATTGTCTACAAGTGTGAGTATTTCTTATCTTCACTTGTTGCAACAGTTTTTTTTGTTGAATTCAGATCTGTTCATTTGAATAGTCATCTTCAGATCTGCATAAGACTTTTATTGTAAAAAGATTACAATGTAACCACAACCAGAGGTTACATAAAACAAAACGTTTTATTGGTGTACCACTGCTTTATCCTCAAAACTCCTTGAAACTTCCTATCAATTATTATTCATAAGAGAAGAAACTTTAGGACTGATGTCAAATTCAACTGTAAACCAAAAAAACAAGCCCTCCAAACCCCCTCCACATTCTCATTTATATGCTGGAGCTTCCTCCCCATTACTGAATACGAGCAGTTTTGGAAATTTTCCTGCCAGCTTGGGAAGTCCCTGCATAAACACATCAAACTCGGCTGTGAGGTCTGTTGAGAAATCATCTTTAGATGAAATGATTAAAAAAATTAAATAAATGTTTAATTTCAAAAAAAGATCTTAATTAGTCAGTAAAGTCTAAACAACATAATGATGACTTTTTTAACAGAAGGTGTAATAATTCTCATCTTTCTTGGGGTGTTGTTACAATGGTTGCTGGTGAACATGCACGCTCTGCCACCATGATCAGCCTGCACAGAGGTGCCATGGCATTAGCATTTGTGCTTTTGTAATATTTTTCTAATAAAGATACGTGAGTGCAATTTTTCATAGAAAGGCTTAGTGTGTAGTGCATCTTCAAACTCTATTTTGAGGTCCACCTCCTGTTATTGTGACCTTGGTGTGGTGGGGAACTTCTGTGCCTCCGTAATCTTTAGAGCTGGGTTATCTGGAGGGCATGTGCTCCTGATGATAGGTTTATCCGTGAAAAGCTGGTCTGGGTGGGGGGCGGGGAAGGTTTTGGTTGGCAGACAAAGAACATTCCATAATTTGACTCTTATGAATCTTCTAATTAAACATAAAGGAGGTCCCTGAAACAGGGATACTGGGACCCACTGCTGGATGAGTGACTCATGTAGCCAGGTATCTGGTCAAGGAGAGACAGAGGAGAGGTTGGGAGCATGCACTGATAGCGTGTTGCTGCACAAGTTCATCCCAAAAAACTGCATGGAACTTCACCTGAAGGTGAACAGTGTGGGTAAGATGCAAAGCTAATTTGGGAACAGACAGGAGTGGCACAGAACTGAGACCTTGACAATGCAAACTGGCCCTTGGGATACAGAACTTTAAAAGAATACTGCATGCAAACATTATATTTTAAATAAATAAAATTGTATATTGAAGAACCACCTCACCCCCTTATTCATTGGTGAAGAATCCTGTCTTCAATTCAAAAGCACGATTCCGTTATGAAGGAACTTACTGTTAGATAGATAGATAGATAGATAGATAGATAGATAGATAGATAGATAGATAGATAGATAGATACTTACTTTATTAATCCAACAGGGAAATTCACAATTTTTTGTGTTTATTTGTGGGATACTTCCATTTTCTAGATGTTAAACAATATTTTAATAAAAATAAATGAATTTTACATGTTGTGAGAATAAAGCTGGATGACTTAATGAGTGGATTATGCAACACAAGTAAAATTATTTTTTTTCATGGAGTTTTTGGTATTGTTTGCTGTGCTCCAGGGTGGATGCCATACAAACAGAAAGTTTGTTATCTCCGTCCTCCATGAAAACAGGAGATTACAAATATTTCTTGGCCATAATTACTAACCACATGGGGTAAACAACATATAAAAAAAAAATCCTGTAATTCTCAGGTGGGGTAGGAGCCTGCATTCATGTGGGAGGCTGGAAAATATAAGCTGTCTTCCTGTAGACAAACTCACATAAGTGAGCACCACTGGAATGCTGAAGTGCCTCCTGACTCCTCTTTTCTGGAGTTGCCTTACAAGACATGCCTTGGATGAACGTAGGAATCCTCATAAGGTCCTGGCTGGGTGCTACTTATTTGAAGCATGTTATTGGTAGACAGAAATGTCCCCTCAATGTGACTTCAAGCTGCAGGGAAGAAAGCTTTAACTTTTGTTTGTGTGCATACACTAAGTTTTGTTCCAGAAACCCATGATAGGTTTTCCCAGTAAGGCTGGTAAGTGTGATCCCTCAGTAACTGGAACACTGTCTGCTGTCAGTTTTCCAAAAAATGGTGGCACCAGCTCAGTGTGTCAGTCCCAAGACACTGTATCCTGACAGAGCCTTTTTTTTAGAAATGTTGAATTTGGTGCACACAAAGGTACCATCCACTGGACCTGTAGACATAATGGCAGATGTCAATGTTTACATCAGGGATGATGGAGATACCCAGAGGGGCATAGCCGGGATTGCCAGTCTGCTTGATCTGCATCTGACCTGTGAATTGTTACTGTAATTTTGTGCTAGTCAAGAATACTCCATAACCAGCACCATGCTCAAGCACAAGATGTGTCATAAGCGTAACTATTACAAAACTACTTACTCCAAAGGTCAATAATTAACTCTGTGGTCGTGTCATCTGATTGGAGTCTGTTTTCAAACTGATCTTCACTTGATAATGAACTGGCTTAGATGAATGTGGCAACAGGTGAGGAATGACTAGCACATGCCTCTTTTCAGAATTAGTCCGTGAGGTGAAGCACAGTGTTGAAAGAAAGCAGAATAGAGTAAAGCACAAGAGATATCCTTAATGAAAACCTTCTCCAGAACGTTCTGGAGCTCAGACTGGGCTGAAGGTTCTCCTTCCGACAGGACAATGACCGTAAACACAAAGAAAAAGGCAACACAGGAGTGGCATAGAGTCAAGCCAGGGAATGTCCTTGAGTTGCACAGCCAGGGTCCAGACTTGAACCCAATTGAACATCTCTGGAGAGACCTGAAGACAGCTGTCGGCCCCCAGACTGTAATCGCTGATAAAGGTGCTTCAACTAAGTACAGAACATAGGGTGCTTGTATATGTGGGACATTAAAGCTTTTATGCTTTGGTAAAATTTGCAGAACCTCCTAAAATTCTGTTTTCACTTTGTCATTTTGAGGAATTGAGTGTGTTGCTTGACGAAAGAAAAAATGAATTTAAACAAGTTTATAAGGCTAGAACATAGCAAAATGTGAATTTCTGAATACACTGCATTAGTTCTTTTCTTGGCTTCTTACATATTAAAATTTTATGTTCCATTAAATTTTAATGAAATACTCTTTATAAGTATCTTGTGCTGGTGTGCATTGTGAAATAAATGATATTAATGAAACATTAGAACAATCTAGGCAAGAACAGGCCATTGAGCCCAACAAAGCTCACCTGTCCTAGCCACTTAATTCTTCCAAAGTAACTTCATGTCTAGTTTTGAAAGTTCCTGAATTCCTAATGTCTACCACACTACTTGATAGCTTATTCCATATGTTTGTGGTTCTTTGTGTTGTGGAAGTAACCCCCGAGAAAGACAGGAATAGTTCAATCATCCATCCATTATCCAACCCGCTATATCCTAACTATAGGAGGTCTACTGGAGCCAATCCCAGCCAACACAGGGCGTAAGGCAGGAAACAAACCCTGGGCAGGGCGCCAGCCCACCGCAGGGCGCAAACACACACACCAAGCACACACTAGGGACAATTTAGAATCTCCAATTCACCTAACCTGCATGTCTTTGGACTGTGGGAGGAAACTGGAGCATCCGGAGGAAACCCACGCAGGGAGGACCTGGGATGCAAACCCGGGTCTCCTAACTGCGAGGCAGCAGCGCTACCACTGCGCCACTGTGTCGCCCGTAGTTCAATCAATCAGTCTTTATTTCCTGTCTGCAACTTACACCTTCACTTGGGTTCTCCAGCAGGAGGGGAACTGAGGGCCATGGCTTCCAGCACTTTCTGGGGAAGAGTCAGTCCTAACTTTTCCCCGAGCTGGTCTCACCAGTTGTAACTACTTCACTGGTCCTCTGTGGATCCCTCACTCGGGCTCAGACCCGGAGCCTGAAGTTTAAAGAAAAACTTCCTAACGTTTGTGTAAAATTTACCCTTAACAAGTTTGCAACTGCGTTCTTGATGAACTCGTTTTAAAGTAACAGTCTTAATTCACTGTATTAGTCCCCCTTATACTTTTAAACGCTTCAATCATGTCTCCGCTTAATCTCCTTTTGATTAAACTGAAAAGGCTCTGCTCTTTTAATCGTTCTTCATAACTCATCCCCTGTTTCAACCCAATTGCTCTTTTCTGGATGTTTTCCAGCGCTGCTATGTCCCTTTCATAACATGGAGACCAAAACTGCACACTGTACTCCAGTTGAAGCCTCACCAGTGCGTTATAAAGCCTGAGCAGAACCTCCTTAGACTTGTACTCCACACATCAGGGTGCTATATAACCTAATATTCTGTTAGCCTTCATAATGGCTTCTGAACATTGTCTGCCAGTTGACAGCACAGAGTCCACCAGGACTCCTAAATCCTTTTCATAACCTGTACTTTCAATGGACTTCCCATTGTGTATTCAAAAACACACTGATTGATTTGATCAATTGATTGATTGATTGAGTGATCAAATAATTTCAATATAATTATCATTTTAGAGCTTGGCATTTTAGAGTGATTATCATCCTTTAGTATTCACCATGCAATTTCACACGTTGAATCTACGTATTTCTTGCATGTTGATGCTCTTTTAGTTTAGTTTGTCAAGTTGGAAAAGTTAAAAGCTTAAAATGGGTGTGTTTGAAAAAAGAAAGATCCTCACGCCAGGGAGTGGTGAAGTGTTGCATGCTGGTCAGACACACAAGTAAAAACTTCTCTGCTATGTACGCATGACACTATCACTGTCACCACATTCAGAGCTCTGCTCTTCTTCCTTTCGGACCTCCTTATAGACCACTGAAAAAAATCCAACATCTGTCATGCATTACAAACCAGAAAAATAACGTAATTGCATAAAACAAATGCGTGCAAAGCTTTGTACAAGCCAGTAACAAATGCGTTAACAGTGACGAAGCACTGTCTTATCACTATAATTCTTCAAACGTTATGCAGCCATGTCTTTTACAGTTTTCACAGCTGTTTAGTAAGATACTTGTAAATCTCACAGTGTTTTTTTATTGTTCGCCCACGAAATGTAAGAGACGAAGATAGCAAAGCCCCATTCCAGTGGTTTCTTTTTTTAGAACTCGCATCATATTGGTTCTCCACCCAGCATTTCTAAGATCATCCTTCAGCGCAGGCTGTGGATTTAAGATAAAAAGCCAGAACTCACTCCAGCCCTCGTGTTATGTGACCTTCACCCCTTCTGAGAGCAATTTACTTCGCCTTAATACATTTTTAGAAATTCTACTAGAGCTGTGCACTTGTAAAGCAACAGAAGTCATTAGAGAAAAGATCCATCTATCCATCTTCAAACCCAGTTTAAAATCTACATAAGGTAGGAAAGGTTTCTGAATGGGGAACCAGTCCATTAGAGACTAAAGAGAAGATGCTGTTTAAGAAATAAAGTATGCCATATTCTTAAAAAAAAGAGGTTTCTCACTAAAAAGGAGGCTGGCAAGCAGAATTTTAAAAAAAAAAAACACTTGGCATTTCAGATGTTTCTTCTTTCAGAACTGGTGTGTGTATGCAGCCAATATTTCCAAACATACAGAGTGTTATATATCAGTATAAGTGTACATTTCAGTTCAGCTATTGATGTCTGATTGTGGGTTGACACCTGGTGATTTGATTGGTAATGCCTTGCACATTTGTTAGTTGTTCAAATAAAGACAAGAAAGAAAAAGGCACGCGCTGTCTGCTCGTCCGTTCTTATCAAATGAAGGTGAACTGTATTATTAATACATGACAGTGGCGACGAGATCAAGCAGTTAATTTTGAGCACTGTGACACTGAATAACAGCAGCGAGAACCGCACCGAGTAAGCGGAAAAGCAAGGACCCGACGCGATAGTGCAACGTGAGTACGATAAATTGCAAACATGTCGTACATCGGAAAGATAGATATTTTTGATAGTTCCACGGAAGATTGGAATATGTATGTTGAAAGGCTGCAACAGTATTTCGCTGCAAATGATATTCCAGCTGAAAAACACGTTCCTGTGCTACTGAGTGCCATGGGAGGGAAAGCTTACGGCCTCCTCCGTAGTTTAACTGCCCCAGACAAACCCGCTGAGAAAAGTTTTAACGACTTAGTCCGTGTAATGCGGGATCATTTGTCACCAAAGCCATTACTGATCGCGGAACGTTTCAGATTCCATAAGCGTAATCAGAACGAGGGAGAGACAATTGCGGCTTATGTGGCAGAACTGAAAAGTTATCAGAATATTGTCAGTTTGGTGACGGGCTAAACGATGCATTGCGTGATCGTTTGGTTTGTGGAATCCTTCAAGAGGGAATCCAGAAGAGGCTGTTAACTGAGGCAGATTTGACATTTAAACGAGCAGTAGAAATTGCTATTTCAATGGAAACTGCAGCTAAAGATGCACTTGAACTACAAAGAGGAGTGAATACGAGCAGCGTAAATAAAATGGCGGCAGCCAAGATAAGCAAAGTACATAAACGGCCCTGCTATCGCTGTGGACGCGACTCCCATCTTCCCTCACAGTGCCGATTTAAAAATGAAGAGTGCAGACAGTGCCACAAAACGGGCCATATTCAAAGAGTTTGTCGTAGTGGAAAGGCAAAGTTTAGTGCGGAACACAAAATGCATCACAGCGACAAGAAAAATGTGCATAATGTTGCAGAAGTCTCTGACATTGATAGTGAAGATGCATTAGCAAGTCTGGAATTATTTAGCCTTAGTGGAAAAGACAAGCAGGCAATCTGGCTCACCCCCAAGATAGATGGCCAGGTGGTAAAAATGGAATTGGACACTGGCTCAGCTGTTTCAGTTATGTCACTGAAAGATTACAAGGTGTATTTCAAGAAGGAGAAGCTGAACCCCTCTTCTGTTCTTCTCAGAACATACACAGGTGAAAAGGTTATGCCTATTGGAGTGCTGCATGTGACAGTAGAGTATAATGGAAGAAAAGAGGTACTTGATTTACACATAATACAAAATGGAGGTGCACCATTATGGGGCCGTGAGTGGTTAAGAAAGTTGGGAGTTGACTGGAGAGAGATTAAAAGCCTCCGTGTTTTGCCTGTTGTGCAACAGACTACAGAAAAGAACCTAGAGCTGATATTAAGAAAAGCCGCCCCGGTATTTAAGAGTGGCATTGGGACTCTTCAGCACATTAGAGCTAAAATTGTACTTAAGAGTGGTGCGACCTCACGGTTCCACAAGGCACGCCCAGTACCCTATGCCATCCGACCCCTGGTTGAAAAGGAATTGGATAGGTTGGAGTCAAACGGCATACTTTCTAAAGTAGACTGGAGTCCTTGGGCAACCCCAGTTGTCCCAATAATAAAGAGAAATGGTACAGTCAGGCTCTGGGGACTTTAAGGTCTCCATTAATCCTGTGCTACAAGCTGAACAGTATCCTCTGCCGAGAATTGAGGACATTTTTGCCAGTTTGTCGGGTGGTCAGCGTTTTCAAAGTTAGATTTAGCAGATGCATACCTCCAGATGGAAGTAGAGGAAGACTCTAAAGTGTTCCTGACCATTAATACAATAAAGGGTCTTTATCGTTACAACAGGCTGGTGTTTGGGGTAGCCTCTGCCCCAGCTATTTGGCAAAGAGCAATGGATCAGATCCTTCAGTCACTGCCAGGCGTCCAGTGCTATTTAGACGACATTATTGTCACTGGAGCGACAGATGAAGAGCATTTAGAAAACCTCAAAAAGGTTCTGAAAAGGTTAGAAGAGTATGGACTAAGAGCCAGGCGAGGAAAATGTGAGTTCCTGAAGCCCAGTGTCAGGTATTGCGGGCACACCATAGATGCCCAAGGTTTGCACAAATGTCAGGACAAGATTCAGGCTGTATTGATGGCACCACAACCACAAAATGTTTCACAGCTTAGATCCTTCCTGGGGTTTGTGAATTATTATAATAAGTTTCTTCCAAACCTGGCAACTGTGCTATATCCACTCAATGAGCTATTACAAGCTGGAAAACAGTGGAAATGGTCCAAAGAATGTGAAAATTCATTCCAAGATGCAAAGAGACTGGTGACATCTGACACAGTCCTAACCCACTTTAATTCGTCCCTTCCAATCAAGCTGGCTTGTGATGCTTCTCCATACGGCATTGGAGCAGTGATGTCTCATGTTATGGAAGATGGCAGTGAGAGGCCTATAGCTTTTGCATCACGCTCATTGTCTGCAGCTGAGAAGAATTATGCCCAAATCGATAGGGAGGCATTGAGTCTAGTGTGGGGTGTAAAAGGTTCAACCAGTATCTTTTGGTAGGGAATTCATCCTTGTCACAGACCACCAACCGCTAACCTCAATTTTCAGCCCGCAGAAAGGAGTTCCTGCCACAGCTGCTGCCCGAATGCAGCGCTGGGCATTGTTTTTAGGTGGACACAGGTACAAGATTGAGTACAAACGTACAGCCTGCCATGCAAATGCAGATGGGTTGTCGCGACTGCCACTGGAGGCTGAAAAAGATGAGTTTGGAGATGAGGAAACAATAGATATGATCTCCATCAGCCAGATTGAAAGTCTGCCCGTCCACGGCAGACATGTTGAAAACAGAAACAAAACATGACAAGGTCCTGTCTCAGGTGTATGCTGCCACACTGAATGGCTGGACAGCCCAGCACAAATCCCTGCTGGCTGCATATTACTCGAGACGTGATGAAATTGCCTTAAATGCTGGATGTGTGATGTGGGGGTTAAGAACTATTGTACCCACTAAACTAAGACACAGAGTATTAAAAGAGCTTCACAAGGGACATCTAGGTGTGGTGAAAATGAAGGCACTTGCCAGAAGTTTTGTGTGGTGGCCAGGCATTGATGAAGACATCGAGAAAATAGCGCAGCAATGTAGTGGCTGCCAGATGGTTCAGAATGATCCAGAACGTGCACCACTTCATCCATGGGAATGGCCTACATTACCATGGCAGCGCTTCATATCGACTTTGCAGGACCATTCATGGGGACAACTTTCCTGGTGGTAGTCGACGATGCTCTAAATGGCCAGAGGTTTTCATTATGAGCTCCACCACTACTTCTCACACTATTGAAGTACTAAGGAATTTATTTGCTAGAACTGGAGTTCCACAACAACTGGTGAGTGACAACGGACCCCAGTTCACAGCAACAGATTTTCAGATTTTCCTCCACAAAAATGGCATACGGCACATTACATCTGCCCCATGGCATCCAGCCACAAATGGCCAGGCAGAGAGGTTTGTGCAAAGTTTGAAACGAGCCCTTCGAGCAATGACAAATGAGAAGCTGACCCTTCAGCAAAAATTGGCCAACTTCTTATTTGCATATCGGAATTCCATCCATGCTACAACTAACCAGACTCCAGCTATGTTGTTCTTTGGGCGTCCTCTTCGCTCTAGATTAGACCTGCTGCAACCAAATATTAAGCAGACTGTGCAAGACAGACAAATCAAACAAGGTCATAAAGCAACGGACAAGGTTACACGTAGCTTTGCCATTGGACAATCAGTTCTTGCCAGGAGCTACAGAGGAGATCAGAAATGGGTTCCTGCACTAGTGAAAGAGCAAACTGGTCCCTTGTCATACAAGGTAGAGGCTACTCAAGGTGTCATATGGCGACGTCATGTCGACCAGTTGAGAAAATCAGGGTTGGTTAGAGCTGAAGAGATACCCACACTGCCTGTTGACTCCCCTGCTGTTGCTCCTACAAACTGTCCAGAGCACTTACCATCTCCTCAAGCAGCACAAGTACAGAGCCCATGTGCATTATCTCCATCACCTTCTGCAGAGGCTAACACTGCTGTAACAATTCAAGAAAAATTACCCTGTGAAGAGAGACGTTACCCAATTCGCATACGCAAGCCTCCACAGAGACTAATTGAAAATTAAATGTAAAGATAGAATTCAATGTTTTGATTTCTTCAGAGAAAAAAAAAAAGGGAATAAGTTAATTACTTCTAATTTTTAGATGGGAGGAATTGTTATATATCAGTATAAGTGTACATTTCAGTTCAGCTATTGATGTCTGATTGTGGGTTGACACCTGGTGATTTGATTGGTAATGCCTTGCACATTTGTTAGTTGTTCAAATAAAGACAAGAAAGAAAAAGGCACGCGCTGTCTGCTCGTCCGTTCTTATCAAATGAAGGTGAACTGTATTATTAATACATGACACAGAGTACAGCGAAATTCTAAAGGTGAAGGTCCCAATTGAGAGCAGACAAGTCCTGGGGGATTTTTGTTGAAGTTTCGCTGAAGTGTTTGATACAACTGAGTTGATACCAAGTCCAGCCTTCATTCTAATGTGTAAGCCTCAGTTATGATGAGTTTATAATAATAATAGTAATAATAGTAATATGCAGTGGGCTGGCACCCTGCCTGGGGTTTGTTTCCTACCTTGCGCCCTGTGTTGGTTGGGATTGGCTCGAGCAGACCCCTGTGACCCTGTATTTAGGATATAGCAGGTTGGATAATGGATGGATAGATGGATGGATAATAATAATAATAATGATAATAATAATAATAATTCTTTACATTTATATAGCACTTTTCTCACTACTCAAAGTGCTCTTCATGCAGGGAGGACCCAGGATGTGAGCAGAGAAATTTTGATACTAAAAGGCCCAATGTTTCAGGTACCCCAGTGCCACCTCTAAACAGGACATTGTAAAGGGTGGGCTCTTTTGCTCTCCAGCTTCACAAAGCTATTTTTTATTTTTGATAAAGGTTTAGAGTGTTTTTTCTTTGTAGGGTATAAACAGGAGTCACATAGCATCCACTTAATGAAGAGGGAATTGTGGTTACAGACGTCTGAAATGAGGAACAGAAACAAGGATCCAACAGATAGAGGCTGAACGTTACTTAAGGCGCTGACCACAGATTAACTGGGGTCAATGTTACTGTCCAAATTTCAAAATTAAATCTAACTGCCTAACAGTTTTTGTGTTACATACAGTAGCTCCTTTCATTACAAATCTCACCAGATGCCATTCACTGCAGCACTGTTTTAAAGGAAGGCTGTGCATTAAGGTCTTATGAAAAGTGACCTTTCTTCTCTGAAAGTGGTGACCACCCCATGCAGAATGCCCAAGTACCCTGTACGTAGGTCAGCAGGTTTGGCATGCTGCATAAAATGTAATGTACAAATAGATAATCTTTTAACATGCAGACTCTGGGATTTTCAAGATACCCTGTGGCTTCTCTGTTTTAATCTTACAGGAAGGTGCATAACTGGTGCAAATGCAGAGGTGGTGTGGGACAGGATTCACCAATTTCTACAGTGTGGCAGCTCCCCACCCATTTTGGATAAGAATTCTATACCATTGGTGTTGACTTAGTGAAGAGTACTGTTCATTATTCTTCCTATACTCCTCCCTCTCTGATGGAAGAGTTATTTACAGAACAAAGGGGCATCAAGGCATTTCTAGAGCTGTTGTCATTGTCACATTGCGCGACTTCTAGTTGTTAGGTATGTCAGATCTGCCGACTGCAGTTTCTGATCTCCTCAATGGACCATTTTGACTTAACACTGGGCTTGTCACATTTATCAACTGAGTGCCAACTTTCCAGCACAGTTGTGCTCACTGTTTTGTGTGAGAGCCAATAGCGTGCTGCTGTTCGATGTTAATTAATGTGGATTTATTTTGTTTTATAATTGTGTCTTTCATTTTTCTATTCTTTAATATGTAAAGCACTTTGAGCTACTGTTTGTATGAAAATGTGCTATATAAATAAATGTTGTTGTTGTTGCTGGATGGAACTGGTTCTGTATGAAGGATTAACAGGAGCAGAGAGTTCATTGGCAGCCTTGGGCTTTTTTGCTATTTTCTGTTCTGTAATGGTATATACAATACAAGACAAGTATGAGGTCCAAAAACCTGTGCTACTTATTCTGCATTGCTGCATTCTAAGCATTGTTCTTTCAGATGAGCATTCACTGGTTGTTGACCCTCATGCGCACAAAGCCTGCCCCACCACTAAAGACAAAATCGGACCAATTAGATTTTATCAGAGCAAGTCGTGGACTAGTTGGAATGAGTTCCTGGGGGTATCACATTAGGGGAACAGCTTCATGGGAGTTTGCCATCGATTGTCTCCAGCTCTCTAAGATTATGCAAGTGCTGCCTGGAAAAGTCATCTAATGTGACATGGCTTTAAATGCAAAGCTTCCCAGTATTTCTACTTGGAATTCCAAAACCATTCCAGCTGAAGCAAGTCAAGGTGACATTTCAATCTGATGCATGAATCATTTTATTCATTCATTCATTTTCTGAGCCGGCTTCGGAGTCGAGAGGAGCCCAGTGTAGCAGGAATGGATACAAACAGAAACCACTACTGGACTACGCATCAGTAGATAGCAGGGAACACTCACTCATACACGAACAATTTCAAATCAACAGCTAGATAAACTGCACTGTTGGTGGATGGAGAAAACCTGTGCACCCTGTGATAATCCACACAAAGAGAAAAAATGGAAGCTATAACTGAGCTGACAGGATTCAGGGCAGTGGCGTAGCTTGAGTTTGTGCCGCTCGGACGGGGTGGTGCTTCACTTTGCTGCCCTCCAACATATCTAAATATGTTAACCTATTTAAATAGAAAATTAAAATGACGTATAGAGAAAAATTAAGATACATAAATAGAGAAATAGCAATCATTTTTCACATATAATTATTTATAAGCATCAACTAGACAAGAATATAGTATAGACGCACAGATAAGCTGTGTTCTAATTATTAGTTTTATATAATTACGCTGCTAAAACCAGAACGAGTGTCGTATACAAGTGATAGGTGGGGATTTTTTCTGCGCAGAGCAAGAACGCATCCAGATTGGTAACGAAATGAAGTTATAAATTGTAAATTAGTTGTTTATCTTCCTAGAAATTATCATCAGTGTAATGTTTATGTTTATTTTTAAATAACTTTCATATGCTGTCACAGAAGCACAGTCTGAAAATTATTTTTGAAGCATTTGTGGATAAAAATCAGAGAATTTTCATTCTCGAATGATATTTTTCCAAACCCTGCTGCTTACACATGATTTGTACTGAGCCTTTTGGCCAATAATGCCGCCCCTAAAAATGTGCCTCCCGGGGTGGACCAACCCCTCCGTCCGCCCCTAGCTACACCACTGATTCAGAGGCTCATAGAGAGTAACAGAGACCACTGCAGGACTATAAAGCCCGACGGTACATTCATTCACTGCAGTATCTCACATTCTTAGGGCCTTCGGCAAGGCCTGAAAAGTATTTTTTTTCACTTGGAAAAAAACCCACATAGTTGCCTTGCTGATTAGTCATCGCCCGCTTACCAAATACTGCTCTGTGGAGCAACACTGGGTGGAGGTTTTCTGAATTTTTTTTTTCTCCCCAAAGAAACTGAAATACTTGTGTAAGTCAAATATTTAACTCAAACCCCCCACTGTATGACGCAGGGCCAAGCATATACGAGTCAAGAGCTAAACTTTCGGTTATTCAGGGCCTTCAACAGAGAGCACCACCACGCCAAGGCACTTTACAAAGCGTACTGACGGTTTAAATAAACTTGCATTTTCATTGAGTGGAGCAGGCCAGTCCCTCGTGTAAATCCTCTCAGCCACAAGCGCGCAGCATTAAAAAACACTTTACTCTGTGACATTTTATATTGTTGGTTACTTTGTTGTTAGACTAAGTTTAATTGCATCATTCATTGTAATCCATGATTCTATATTTATTAGTTATTACATCTTTTTCACTTGTGGTAATCAAGTTTTTGTTACCTGTCTTACTAAACTTGCTGAACAAACAGGCCCTAGCCTAATGTAACGATTATATTTACTTATTTTGTAGGTCACTTTGGATAAAAGCATCTGCCAAGCAAATAAATGTAAATGTAAATATTCTCATCTGCTCTCCAATACATTTCGGCCTTGGAATATTCAGTGTATTTTATTTTAAGCCACTGGACTGGAAACTATAAAGTTGCTTTTCAGTCGCTGCCAGAAAACAACACAGCAGACTGGAGTGGCATCACATAGAAAGGCACTATATGACTTTACAGCTATGGCTCTTTTGTATTAATTGGACAATTTAAATGCACAAATGACTTCTCTTTATTCTGAAACTATTTAAGCCAATTTTTTTAATGTTTTAAATTATTTTGATGAACTTATTTTTTGATTTCAGTATTTGTTATTGTTTAAAAAAAATGTAAGTGAAGGTTTCGACTAAATCAAGCGATATGCTGTAAAATCTGAAGTGAGATGTGGTGTCCTGTTGTGGACTCCTGACTGCATGTCTGTCTGGGTTCATCTGAGGTTTCTCCAGGCCACCGATTTCCTGCCACAGTGATTGTGATGACGTGTGTGTGCGCATGTGTGTGTGTGTGTGTGTGTGCGTGTGTGCGTGTGTGCGTGTGTGTGTGTGCATGGACATGCAGCACAAGTCCTGTCTATGAGCTGTTTTCACTGAAATAAACTGCACTCATAGTTTGTAGTTCTGTGTTTTAAACATGTATCAGTCTGTCCTATGTACAGTACCCTCCATTATGTTTGGGACAAAGACTCATTTTTTCTTGATTTTCCACAGTTTAAAATTGCAAATCAAACAATTCAAATGTGATGAAACTACACATTGCAGAAGATCCCAGGGCTTGCTTCTACCATTTGTAGTCTGTAGTTGCCATTGTTCAACATAAGGACAAGAGCTGTGCCAATGAAAGTCAAAGAAGCAACTAGAAGGCTAATAAACAAGAATAAAGCCATTGAAGACATTGGTAACACTTTAGGATGACCTAAATCTATTGTATGGTATTACGTTAAGAAGAAATAACTCACTGGTGAGCTCAGTAATCACAAAGGGACTGGTAGGTCAAGGAATACCTCTACTGTTAATGACAAAAGAATCCTCACTACGGTAAAGAAAAAACTCCAAATGCCTGTCCAGCAGATCAGAAACAGTTTTCAGGATGCAGATGTGGATGTATCAGAGACGTCTATCTGCAGAAGACTTCATGAACAGAAATACAGAGACCACACTGCAAGATGAAGACCACTAGTTAGCTTCACAAATAGGATTGCCAGATAACAGTTTATAAAAAAAAAGACTTAAAAGAGCCTGCAGAATTCTGGAAAAAGGTCTTGTGGACTGACAAGACAAAGAAGAAACTGTGTCAGAATGATGAAAAGAGCAAAGTGTGGAGATGAAAAGGAATTGCCCGAGATCCAAAGCATACCACTTCATCTGTGAAAGATGGTGCTGGGGATGTTATGGCTTGAGCATGTACAGTATGGCTGCCACAGGAACTAGCACATGTACCTTCAGTAATGAAGGAACTGTTGACAGAAAGAAAGAAAGAAAGAAAGAAACAAACAAACAAACAAACAAACAAAGAAATAAAGAAAGAAAGAAAGAAAGAAAGAAAGAAAGAAAGAAAGAAAGAAAGAAAGAAAGAAAGAAAGAAAGAAAGACATAAATGCATACAATATTTCTTTAGTCCTTTTAGGAGAAACATAGACTTACTGTGAAATGCAATGAAACTGTTGCTGTAATACCATTTGTAAAGCATGAAGATCAGGAGCAAATCATAGCAGAATGTGGAATATTAGAAAAGACAATTGCAAACTACTCATTATGTCTCTAAATGAAAGCCCACCACCAGCAACTAGTAAACGTCAAACTAGAAATCAAAAATGCTAAGTACAGCTGAAAATATGAAATTGGAACATATAAACAATTGGGGCAGGTTAGCTATTATCTAAATAAAAGAGTCAGATGGGCTAAATGGTCTTGTTCATTAGAGTTCTTATGTTCTGTAAATCAGAACATTCATTTGTGTAGATAAATAGTAAAAACATGGACCAACAAAGATACTAAAGCAGGGTCTTTGAAAAACCAACATGCTCTGTACTAAACTTAGATAAAAAGAGGAAAACTGGACTTTATGGAGAAAGGTAAATCGTTCCATTAAACAAAGCGATATCATTTAAAGAGAAAATTTCAAGATGTATGTTAATGATGGTAATTCAAAGCAGGCGCACTTCAGAACAGGTAATCCTCCTGAAGCTAAGCTTGTTCGGGCCCAGCCAGCACATGGATATGAGACCATCTAGGAAAAGCTTAGGTCATTGTTGGAAGAGATGTTGGTGAGGCCATCAGGTGGTGCTTACCCTGTAGTCTGAATGTGGATCCCAATGCCCCAGTGCAGTGATGGGGACACTGTGCTGTAAAAATGACACCGTCCTTCAGATGAGTCTCTCTGTGGTCATTAAACCCCTCTGGGCACCTTTCAAAAAGAGTAGGGTGCACTCCAATGTCCTGGCTAAATTGCCCACCTCAGCCTGGTCTTTCTTTCCCCACCAATTATCATCTGTCCCTTAATGGATAACTACCTTTCTCACATCTTCACCACCTAATAGCTAATTTGTGGTAAATGTTCTGGCACAAAATGGTTGCTGTTGCATTGTCAATGTGGATATTACACTATGGACTTTCTTTTCCTTTTTGCTTTGCGCTCTCTCCCACCATAACCTATCATCTATGGGGGCAGAGTGAAAGCTTTAGATTCGTCAAAAATTTCAATCTCTGGTTTTTGATGTATCTCGACGTTTTAGGGTCTCCTGATACTGAAAACATTGATATCTTGATGATAGGTGTGTGTGTCACAGTTTCTTGAAGATGGTCTAGAGATAGATTGATTTTGTCTATGCTCTCTTTATATCATTTGATTCTTGAATGGCATGTATAATATTACATTTTCTCCTCATGCTTCACCCAAAAAGCATACCTGATAGGCTGATTGGCAAACCTGAACTGATTCATTGTAGGTGAACGTGTCCCATGACCTTGCTTTCTGTCCAGACTTGGTTTCTACCTTGTTCCTGTTGCTCCTGGGTTTAGCTCTAGCTCAATAGGTGGATGGACTTCATTAAAGAAGGTGAATGTGTTTACTGTTGCTGGAGAAGTAAGAAGCAAGAAGATAAAAAAGTATTAGACTGGGCTCTACAATCCTCAAAATAAAGTTTTCAGCCAACTACAAACAATTTCTTGCTATGTTAGCAGGCACAGCACTAGGACTTGTAGCACAACACTACAAGTGTACACATTAGGAGTTGAGATGTCTTCACTGCACTGTGACTATGATATGCTCTGCCACACACAACTGCACTTTGCTACTCTCTACCATAACACCATTCTTGTTTCACTGCTAATGTGCTGCTACTGATCCAACTCATCTTTTGCATTTGATTACATGATCCATTTTCAAATAATTATTGATATTTCAGCAGTGCTGCTAAATATTAGCTTAAAACACTCTGAAAAATAACACTGTCAACCACATAGTCAATGTGAAAATTAGGGCAGAAATCTTCTATTTGATAAACTACCTTTTGTCACTAGCATATTCTATTTAATTAAATGTACAGTACTAAAATTGCTTTTTTCGAATTAAGGTCTATGGGGGTGGAGCCTAACCTGGTAGTATTTACCTCAAAGCAGGAACAGATTTTAGCTACTGACTGACAAAAGCTGCATGTCTTTGGGACATGAGATGCAAACCTGAAGAATCTGTAGAAAAAAAAACATCATGGACAAGGGGAGAACATGTAAACTCTACACAGAAGAGACCACAATTCTGACACAAGTGATGTGCCTTGTCCTTCGTATTCCTATCATACAGTGTACATGTCATATGCATTCTGGGTGACATACAGCTGAATTCAACCACACAAATAAGGCGCTCCCCCACCTTGTGTCAATGCATTGCTCTGACATCACAGCAGGAAGAAAAGTTCCACTCCACAGCATCAGCGTGTAGCAGCAGAATCCCAGATGGAGAACTGGGCAGCTATGAGTGTGCCAGGCCAGCAGCAGACACAGCTTTGGTATCGAGAGGAAGAGTAATAATGGCAGTGTCAGCACATAATCACTAACTGGCAGAGTCTCTCCATCCTTCTGTTTTGTGCAATGGCTTCATCCAATACAGGGTTGCAGTGGAGCCGAAACCTATGCCAACAATAGAAATATAATTTGTTTTGTTGTAAATAAGCCACAGCAGAGTATCTTGCTGTCGATGCTTGCTGTGAAGCTGTTGTACATTACACTGAAAGACAAAAAACATTACACCTTATGCCACGTCTCACTTTTTGTGTAACTTATTTAGACAAGCAACCCAAAAGCACCCATAGTACTGCAAACCTAAAGCCCTTAGTACCTAACTGCCATACCACAAGTGGCAAATCAATTAGCACAGTAAATGTTATTGATTTTATCTTTACTAAAGCTATTAATACTTAAGAAATAATCATGCTCAATTTCTTATTTGTTATTGCCAGGACACAAGAAAACAACACGCCCTTGAAAAGGGAAACTGGTTCTGCCACATTGTGAAAGTGTTAGTTCAGTTCTTTACTGCACACATATTTCAGATGCTCCTATGTGGAGTGCTAAGCAGAGGAAACAGTCTCTTAATTTACATTTAATGTTTCCCAACGTTGATTTAGAAGCCTAAGGCGCCAAGTGACATTAAGCTATAGGACACAAAGAATTATTTTTAATCAAGATGATTTCTTTTTCTCTTAAAAAATAGAAGAGCATTGATTAAAACCCCACATTTATCTTTCAGTGCTTATTACTCTTGCCTCAACCTTTATTAGAATGAAACCTGCCAGCAACTTACATGTTTGATTTGCACTGGAGAGATGCGTCCAATGATGCAACCCACGGCTCTTCAGACAGATTCCTGCTGCACTGGAGGAGCCTTTCTATTGGTAAAAAGAAAAACTGTTGATAAAATAATATTTATGAGCTACATTATATCCCTTTGTGAAAAATAACTAGCATCAAGTATGCCTCTTTTTAATATGAAGACATAGAACCTCCCCTCCATTGCCACTAAGTATCTAATACAGCACACATTATTCAGTTGGGAAAAGCCAGAGAACTAAAACTATCACGTCATCTTTTCTGAGTGACACACATTTCTTGCAGATTTTGACAAATTATTGGACTATTTTAGCACCAATGATTCAGTATTTTTGCAGATTTCTCCTAAATTTCACATTTGATTAGTTAGCATCTCACAAGACATTGGAAAGGACATGCAAAGGCATTCAAGGTAAATATTTTTATAACATGTGACACAAGTACAGTACGTCAGGGAGACAACCTCAGGGCTCATTTAATGATTGTTACACTGTTACCTAATGCCTCTTCCTCCCTCTGCAGAAAAGATGACTGGTGGTTCTTCCATTCCCGACATCACTTCCAGTTTCCGGCCTCCTGATCCCATTTCTTCTGGTTGGTAGACATGATAACTGGTCTGAAGAAGGCTTGCATCTGAACAAGACGTTGTTAATGGTTTTTCTGATTTATCAATTCTGTTTTGGCCTTCATTATATACATAGGTGCACCAACTCTTTCTGACATGTACAGTGGTGTAGTCGGCAGGATTTCACCACTGAGCGAACCTTACCGTGACCATGGCTGCACTCACCAAAGAACTACACGCCCAGCAGGTTCAGGCAGGAGACCAATAAACCTAGCTCGCTGAAGCAGAGGTTCAGAGTCAAGCACAAGCAGCTCTATGGCAGACATGGGCATTGGGACCATCCCAGATACTGCTACAACTGAATGATGGCAACGATGCTGCTTTTCATGGCTTCTAGTCAGAAGGGATGCATTCAGGAGGCTGGAAATCCAGATGTGATGTCAGGTATAGTAGATCTATCATTCATCTTTTCTGCCGAGGGAGAAAGTGAGAAGACATTAGGCAATAGCATCACCCTTTGTTTTGGAGTGTAACGAATCATTAAATGAGCAATGAGGTTGTCTCCCAGATGCACATGTGTGGCACATGCAAATTCTAAATGGAAAAAAACCCAGTGTTCTAATGAACTCAATGGCTCAAGCGTTGTATGACAGTTAAACTACCCAACAGTACAATCTGCTTGTATTCATTCTATCAATTAGACTTAGGATATACGAGAGACATTCAAAAAGTTTCCGCACTTTTTTTTAACCGAATTTATTAATAATTTCAAAAACAAATTGCATCACTTTTTTACATAGTCACCTTCATTTATGATGCAATTTCTCCAGCGTCATACCAACTTTTTCATGCCCAATTACTACTCCTCCGGCCTTCACCATTTCCAACGAAAATATAAAAGGGCAGAAACATTTTGAATGTCCCTCGTACGTACCAGAAACTTATCACTCAGTTTAATATTGTGGATTATTTTGAACAGAAAAATAAACAATAATGTAATGCAATTAACAATTAATGTTCACAACCTTAAAAATCTACTTTGTTTATTTGTTTGACTATTGTAATTCTATTTTTTTTTCCTTGCTTGTATTATGTGTTGTAGCATTGGTTGTATTTCATGAAAAGTAGTGTCGTTTTAGCTTTTTGTACCCAGTTGGAGATGTGGTCGTAATTTTGTTGTAATTATTTTACGATGACAATAAAGGGTTTCATTTGTCAATCAGGCTGTTCAAATTGTTTGCTTAATAATCAACAATTCAAAACACAGCAGCAAAAATCATTAGACGTATAACCACAGAACTCCAATTCTTAAATTCCATTAAGCTCCTCTAGCCAATTTTATGTAGCCAAGTCTATGCTTACTATACTAGAGTGTTAATGTCCAGAATTCAGAACATAAAACATCAAGAATTAAAGCTACAGTACGTATGCAGAGCATGTAAAACATGGCACCTAAGGAGTAAGAAGATCTGCCTGCCATATTTAAGTATTAGGATTTAAATTAAGGCCAAAGACTCCTTGTATGATTAGTAAAGCATGCACTAGATAGAGCTGTTGCTGCAAATGTTCATATTGTTCTTAAAATAATTACAGAAGTTGTATTTCTTGACCACTTATTAACTGTCTTTCATGTGCTTTCTCTTCTTTCCACCTTGGGATGACACTTGTACTTGGAGTTGAAGTGTCACTGCCAGTGATGGACTTTTTGCCAGAACTTCATGGAATTCTGGGATGATTGTTATCTGTGCTTGAGCTGTGATAACATGTTCCATTACATTATGCGGATGACCTGGATAAGCTGAGCCTAAGAGGAATAAGAGAAAACTTTGAGAAACTTGTATGTGTGTGTAGATATGCAGTGGATTCAGAAAATATTCAGATACCTTTCACTTTCTGCACTTTATTGTCTTGTATTTTTAATTTTAAATGGGTAAATTTAAGCTTTTTGCCTATTAATCTAGACTCAAAAACCCATAAGGACAAAGTTAAAACATGTTTTCAGAAAGGTTTGAAAAATTATTAAAAATCAAGAACTGAAAATAAGGGGTCTCACTGCTTTCTGAATCCACTGATGTATTGTCTCAGAGGACAAAATATAGATAGCAGCTTACCCAGCTGGGATGCCCGTATAATGGAAGGTCTGGAATGGATGGGTTGACTAATAGGGTTGGAAGGACAGAGTGGCACCATCCTTTGAAAACAGATAAACCCCCGATACACTGGGTGGCAGTGTCCTGCTGGTGGTGTTCCCAGTGGTGCACCCACAAGGCAACCTGTGAACTGGACAGTAATCCTGGTGAGCGGCCCTGCCAAGGTACTAGGGGACAACCAGGCAGAGCTGCAGAAGGAGGTCACCTCCTGCTTAAGGAGATCACGCTCACCCGAAAGTGCTTCCCAGTTGTGATGTTGGGGCACCAGAAGTACCTGTGATTGGAGTCAGGATGTGGAAAAGGTTGCTGGGAGGTGTTGAGGAGAAGGGAGAAGAGAGACAAAGAAGAGAAACATTGTATTGGACTTGAGTGAACTGTGTAATGGAGCTTGTTTAGAGGTACTTCATTATAAGTAAATCCTTATTTGAATCTGAGACTTGGTTTTGGTCAAATAAGACACAGTATGTATATATACAAATTGTTACAATATAATTCCCAACATGACCATCTAATATCGCTGGTGTTACAAAGTGCTACTGAAACATTGGAGCTATTGAAAGTGGAGGATGGTGAGGATGCCATGATAAAGTCAAGTGCATTCGAGTGGCATAAGAAGTTCAAGGAGAAGTAAAAGACGATGCCAGAATGCATCATCCATCAAGACACGGCCACAAGCCATGATGCACTCAGTGTTCACAGCTTCCTGTCTAAGATGTCAGTTACTAATTTGATCATCCACCCTATTCACCTGACTTAGCCCTGTGTGATTTTTGACTCCATACAAAAATAAGTTGACAGTAGCTGCTAGTCCACAGATAGCACACATTTGTTTAAAGGTTCATTCCGTGAATTAAATTGTAAAACCTTGTATATATACACTGCGGTGGGCTGGCGCCCTGCCCGGGGTTTGCTTCCTGCCTTGCGCCCTGTGTTGGCTGGGATTGGCTCCAGCAGACCCCCCATGACCCTGTAGTTAGTATATAGCGGGTTGGATAATGGATGGATGGATGTATAGATACAGTATATAGCGAACCACAAAAAGATTTGGGGAACCAGCAGGCCCCCATTTTATGATAAGTGATAATGAAAACTTGCCTCTCAAGGGTGATCTGCTCTGCTTCTGGTGATACTAGTGAAACACACAGATCCACAGTGCTAAACTAAAATGTAGATAAAGACCAAGTTAAAGATAAGTAGCTGCTGACACTTCTTATGTTCTTTAAACAATTACTACATTCAGTTCCTGTAGAAGTCATAATGTATTTTATTATTTCTGGTGGCTCATCTAAAACAAGCTGAGCCTTTCTGTTTTGGCAACACATTTCTTTGTTTTCAGCATTAAAAATACAGTAATGTGAGGATATAATAGCAATGCTTTTATATGGGTGGAAGTTTTTAATTATTTGGGAATCTCCTCGATTGTCGCTCTGATATTTCTGTATCTGGTGTGTGCTTGCTTCCTTTATCCCAGATTTTGATTTGCATACCTGAGTTATTGTGTTTATCTGTTTCCTTAATTGCTCTGTATTCATTACTAGCTACTGTATGTTATCTAGCTTTGCCTGGGAAATCTCCAAAGACTTTGCTCTTTTAAACCCAAGACCACAGCTCACTTTGTTGAGGTTATCACTACCTGATTTTTTTTTTTCAAATTTCCAGAACATGTCAAGTCATAAGTTTTAAATTTCGACCAAGATCCAGGTTCTAGCTCATAATACCACATGTGTATATGTATATGGTGTGGCAAGCGGCTGGGGGTGGTGCCCAGCCGGGATGCCCAGGAGGACCAGAGTAGGGCTTAAGCCTCCTCCAGACGATGAGGGGGCAACCGCCCTGGTGGCTTTAGGGACCACAGGAACAGAGCTTAGAAGCTCAACCCTATAGGGGCCAACCAGGTGGCGCCCCAATGCCTGTGGAGCCCTGGCCCTCAGCACTTCCCGCCACACCTGGAAGTGCTGGGGGGAAGAAGACCAGGGACATCCGGAGTGCTTCTGGGTGTGCAGCCGGTACTTCCGCCACACCAGGAAGGGCTAACGGAAGCTAATCGGGAGGCACGTAGAGCACATTCGGAGACCTGAAAAGTATTACATGCTTGCCCTCCAGGCCACAGCTCTTCTTTGTGTTGATGCCCTATCTACTTCCCTGCCAACATCATTTATAGCTGCATGGTAATATTGCTTGCTTTCAGTTGGGGTCCCACACTGGGACTTTTAATCATCATTGTGGGCTTTTCCTTAAGAAGGAAGTTTGACCAGGCCCACACCATCACTACATACGGTATATACAGGTGCATTCATGTATCTGTGTGGGCTATGCATTAGTGTGCCCAGTTCTGACTGGTCTCCTCAGTGATGCTAAAATATGCAGGATTCAGTCCTGTGTGATGCAGATCTAGATAAGTGGGTTTGAAAATGAATGTGCATTAATTATGTTAATTATTAATCTCTATAGCCAATTTAGTTTCATCTTAAATTCTGTGTCCTGCTGAAGTGCTTTTCAATCTGTCCAATCATTTTATAAACTATTGTATTAACAGGCTTGTGTGGAAGGCATTAGCTATCATTTGATTAAAATACTGTACACCTTGGGTTCTTCAAACATTTAATATTGGTTTATTCGATCATTATTGTGACATGAGCAGTGTACAGTGGATTTGTAACTTGCAAGAGCTAATCAACATGCACTTATTGCTCTCCAGCACCATGATTGGTAAATAGAACTGAAGTACCTCAAAACTTCTGCCCTCCTTACCTGAAAAATCTCAACACATGTTTATATACTGTAAGCATAAACAAAATCAAAATGTAGATCTGTGATGCATTTATGATAACAAATTTTCTAACTGGAAATGTCAAGGGGAAAACATCAAAGTTGAACAAAGGCAGAAAACAGAAAGTGAAAGAGGAATGAAAGTTGTGTGAAGTGAGATTGCATAAGCCTCGCTCAGGATTTTCCCAAGATGGTTACTCATTTACATATTGCCATATGTTTTGCACGTGGTTAATAATTTATTTTATTTTGGTACTTTTCCCAAACACATGAGTTGTTTTCAGCCATACAGAGAAGACCTTTGAGCCATTTCATACCGCACGTAGCTCTCTGGTCATACGTACCTCCTAGCTCCTGACATGTTAGGCTTTACACCTCTGAAAATTGTACATCAAACAAGACCAAAATCAAACTAGAAACCTCTTATGAAAAAGTGGGCTACTTTTTTCAAAGATATCACAAATGCTTTTATATTTGTTCTTTACATAACAGCTTATTACTTGTAGACTAAATTACTGAGTTTCATCTTAGACAACCCTCATTAAGTAAGAAAATAAATAAATAGGTAAAGGAATTAAAGTAAGTAATTCATGTAAGTACCACAAGATGCAAGTTAAGTTAGTAAAATAACTAAATTAAATAATAAATAAAGGTTTAGTAAGAAAATGACACAATGAACATGCATAAGGAGCATGGGTACCACCTTGGTTACCCCGTATATTTTGACAGCATTTTGTGTAAATAAAGAGTTAGTTTGAGAGATGTCTTTACAGGAAAGAGCCCAAACAGAACTGAAGTATTTAACCGGTTTTATGGGTTATGAAAGAAGAAAGTAGGAAGGGGCGGGTCCTGGAGATGATGTCAGCGTTGGAAGGGCCATCAATCACCTGGGACCTCATGCATAATACCGTGCGTAGAATCCACACTATATAATGCCGTATGGACAAAAGTGGAAATGTGCTTACGCATAAAAAAATTCAGATGTATAAATCTGTGCGAATGCCAACTTCTATGTTCTTCCGCTACATAAATCTTGGTCAACGTGAAAAGTAACGCACGTGTACACGCTTGCTGTCCTGCCCTGTCTCCTCCGAGATTTACACCTGTTTGAATACACAAATCAATATAAATAGCCCTTAATCTCAGTGTTCTGTGTAAAGGCAATGGCAAAAGCACAGGGGGAAATAGAAGAATTTCCACGAATACCAAGTGGAAGCAAGGAAAAGCATACTATTTGTTGGTTTAAACAGTGGTATAAACAGCAAAAGGAAGTTGATCGAGTGACATAGAACAGGGGTTCCCAAACTTTTCAGCTCACGACCTCCAAAATAACCGTGCCAGTGACTCATGACCCCCACTATCCTCGGAAGTGGTTAAAATATACAAATGTTGCGCGCAACGGTGCACATGCGCCAATAGGCCTATCCAAACACGAGCATGACAACACGAAAGAACACAATGGTCTAACAACCATATAATTTTTTTTAATAGTAATTTACTCATTTGTTTAATTTCAACAAAATATCCTATCCAAACAAGAGCATGACAACAAAAAAGAACATAACGCTCTAACAACGATATAACTTTTTAAAAATTTGTTATTTACTCATTCATTTAATTTCACCTAATGAGATGGGTGGGCACAATGCTTGGAGCACAGCAAGTCCATTCTTGGGTTAATTTTGGAGACCGCGACTCGGAGATCATCCTCCAAGTTCTGTCATGACCTGTATTTATTTTTAATGTACGTGAGTGCCGAAAAGTCTTTTCGCACAGGTAGGTAGGGCAAAACGGCATCAGTACATCCATAGCGGCCTTGGATAGTTGTGGGTATTCCCTCTCGACTGAAATCCAAAACTCATCCAGAGTCTTGGAATTAAACATTGTCTTCTAGGTTCGGTCACATGACAGTTTAACCAATGCATCCTCCATGTCCGATGTCAGATGATTTGCCCTCGTTACAGTGAATGGTGACCTTATCCAGTCATATAGCTCTGGAGCTGTTTCCTCTGGGAAATACCTGTTAAAGTGTTCCAGGAGGGCTTGAAGGTGGGATGTGATAGACTTCTTCACTATGTTAACACTCAGTTCGTTTTCCTCCATGAATTCATCCAGCTCAGAAAACATATCAATCCTTCCTATTTCAACTCGCTCAGTCCAGAGCTCAAGTTTTCTCTTGAATGCGTGGATTTTATCATTTAGTGAAATCATGTGTGTGTTCTCACCTTGCAATGACATATTAAGTCCATTCAGTTTTTCAAATATGCAAGCCAAATACGCTAGCCTTGTTAACCAGTCAGGATCAGTGAGGTGATCAGCGAGCTGGGACTCATGCTCCATCAGAAATAAGTGCACTTCGTCCCGCAGCTCAAACAGGCGGCAGAGCACATTCCCTCGCGAAAGCCACCTGACTTATGTATGGAAAAGCAAGCACTCATGCTCTGATCCCAGTTCGTTACAGAGAGTGGCAAATAGTCTGATATTGAGTGGATGCGCTTTTATATTGTTGACCATTTTTATCGAAGTCTCAAGAATACGTTTAAGTTCTGGGTCAAGTGTTTTGCTCGCAAGAGCTTCTCTGTGTATAATACATTGCGTGAATTTTATGTTAGGCGCCACTTGTAAGACTCTTGCTTTAAGACCTTTCTTTTTCCCCAGCATCGCTCCAGCACTGTCTGTACACACACCGACGCACTCGCTCCAAGACAGTCCATCTTCTTTTAGTTTGTTGTCAAGTTTTGTGAAAATGTCCTCGCCTGTGCACGTTCCCTCCAGTGGGGTGCAAAACAGAATGTCCTCGTTAAGTTTTCCATCAAAACTGTATCTGACGAATACAAGCAGCTGGGGAGAGTTTGATATATCTGTGGATTTGTCTAACTGTAAAGCATATTTACCTTTCTTCAGTCTGTCCACCAGCTGACACTTGATGTCTTGGGCCATGTCGGAGATACGCCGGGCAACAGTCCCGTTAGACAGCGGCACTGATTCTAGCTCATGGGCTAGTTTATCCCCATGCATAGCCCGACTTATAGCTATAGCAGCGGGTTTAATGAGGGTTTCCCCGATCGTGTGTGGCTTTTTTGCCTGTGCAATTAAATATGCCACCTCATATGATGCCTGTTGTGCTTTTGCAGGGATTGTTGTTTGTTTAGTTAGGACTTTCTTTTGGCCTTGTAACTCTCGCTCCTTTCGCCGGAAAAAATCTACTGATTTAATAGCAAGAGAGGGGTGCTTAGTTTTCAAGTGTCGTAGCATTTTTACAGGCTTTAGGCTTTCATGTGCAAGCACCTCAGTGCACACCAAACATTGAGGATGCTGTACGTTATTGACGATGATGCATGTGAATCCATACTGGATAAATTCCTCTCGATAATTTCGACTCTTGGAGTAAGGCTGAGCCAACTGTTTATGGATGTCCTCTTTATGCACACTCCGGTGTCTTTCCGTACCTGAGGACGATGGGCTTTCTGACGGTGGTGCTTCTCCGCTTTCCTCTGCTGGCCTATCTGCGTTGTCATTGGTTGATATTAACCAACGTTTCATTTCAACAAAAATTATTTCCTAAACATAAACCGATGAAAATTACCTACACGTTACGTGCACAACGTCGGAATGTTTAACATGGTGCTGTAAATTGATCTGCTGCAACTGACGCCATTGATGTTTTGTTAAACTGTCGTAATCACCTCAGGGGTCGCGATCGAATGGAAAGAAATTTGAAAGGCTGATGGCTTTTTAATTTGCATGTTTTTTTTAAATGTAACTATCAACTACTAGTTTTTATCTTTTGTTAGTTATGGATAAAATCCATCCATCCATCCATTTTCTAACCCGCTGAATCCGAACACAGGGTCTCGGGGGTCTGCTGGAGCCAATCCCAGCCAACACAGGGCACAAGGCAGGAACCAATCCTGGGCAGGGTGCCAACCCACCGCAGGACACACACAAACACACCCACACACCAAGCACACACTAGGGCCAATTTAGAATCACCAATCCACCTAACCTGCATGTCTTTGGATTGTGGAAGGAAACCAGAGCGCCCAGAGGAAACCCACGCAGACACGGGGAGAACATGCAAACTCCTATGGATAAAATGTTATTTCTAAAAAATTAAATTAATTAATTTCTAAAAAGTTTAAAAAAAAGTATTTGATTTCTTGGATATCATTTGGCCCCAATGTCTCATGACCCCCCAGAGGGTCACGACCCCTACTTTGGGAACCACTGACATAGAGTGTCGGAGAAACTCGAAAGCTCAAGTTCACAAAGTCACACAATACCTGAAATAAAAAAGAAGTTGTCAGTTATCATAATTGACATGAAAAGGCAAGTTGTAGCCCACCATCTGAGTTTTAATTAAAATACTGAAATGTATACTTGATATCATTTTCATGATGAAAGGAGTTAAACGCATGTTATTAAACATGGGAACACGGTGGTGCAGTGATTGTTCCTGCCTCACGGAAGATGCTTGCTTTGCCCTGCACTACCTTCGATGAAATAATTTATTGCAGCAGTACTGTTTCTTTGAAACGTACTAACCTCCAGATCCTGTCTTTACTTTTCTTTCTCCAAATACCCAATCACCACACAATCAGCTCTAATAGATGTTAAGCCATCTGTAATCTTAGAACGCTGATTCTTCAAAACTTTTAAGGAACATTGAAATATCTTCGTAGTACATGTTTAATTATTCTATCCATCTATCCTTCCCTTGTAGCGCCAGCCTCAGCAAGAATACAGAGCAAAGCAGGAACAATACGTGAATGGAGCATCAGGTCCTCGCTAGCACTGTGGCGCCGTGTCCTGGCATGTTTAATTACTAACAATATAGATTATTTAAATTAAGTTAAAGTTGTATCTGTATGATATAATAAACATCTTTTGCTGCATTTCATCTTAATTTGATATCGTCATCATATGTAAATACACGCTTTATACAGTGGCTCAGGTTGTGCAACATTATAACTGTATCACAAGTTTACAGTGAGGTAATTGTACTTATAAGTACAAGCAGTTCTACAAGGAGCACTTGATGGACTGATTGAGTGCGTTTAGAATTCTTGGGATGAAACTGTTTCTGAACCGCGAGGTCCGTACAGCAAAGGCTCTGAAGCGTCTGCCATAAGAGAGCAGTTCAATAGACAGCATGGCTGAGGCAGCGTGTGCTTGATGCTGTATACCGATAATCCTCTTTCCGATCAGCTGCTGTAGAGCTGTGATTCCACACTCAGATACAGTGATATAAATACTCAGAGTGGAGCAGTGAGAGTAATATGGAAAAAGACGATCCGCTGTGGCAACCCTTAACGGGAGCAGCTGAAAGAAGAAAAAGAAGGTGCAGTGAGAGTATCAATGCTAAAGCAGCTATGCTATTTGGAATAGTTAGATCATTCTGTGGACCATTATATTGTTACAGGTTAATTACAATCTGATACATTAAACTAATAAACAGTATACAGCTAATTTCAGGGTATTTATAAAGCCGCATCAGGGATGTGGATCTAAAAAAGAAAGGGTAACCACACAGGAACAGAAGCACTGCTTTGACGCTGGGTGCCGCCAGTCTGCAAAACTGAGTGTAGAACTTGCGTACGCCAGGGTATGAGCTACCGTGGAAATGTGTATGGCTTTACACCAGGTTTAGGTTTTATACATTGCGATTTGAGAGTGAAAACGTTCGTATGCAACATTTTTGTGCGTACACACCATTTATACATGAGGCCTGTGGTCAGCAGAGGGAGA
This sequence comes from Polypterus senegalus, assembly GCF_016835505.1. Lineage (NCBI taxonomy): Eukaryota > Metazoa > Chordata > Cladistia > Polypteriformes > Polypteridae > Polypterus > Polypterus senegalus. The sequence continues at coordinate 47,075,727 of NC_053164.1, forward strand.
AAAAGAGAAGGACTGCATTCACTAGAACCCTTAAGCTGCCTCCCATGGGCACGTGTGTGTAACTCAAGTATCTAAAGTAGGTACAAAAAGGAAAGTAAGTAAATAAAGGAAGCAAACTAAGTAAAGAAAATAAGTTAACTAAAATAAGTGATTTAATAAAATATGTGTTATAACTAAAGTAAGTTAAATAAATAAAGAGTAAGTTTATAAAGTATTTAAAGTAAGGACAATATGAAATAATAAAGAAAGCAAAGAAGTAAATAAAGTAACTCAAGTGACCAAAAGAAAATAAGGAGATTAAGAACTACGTATACTAAAGAAATCTCAATATTTTTAAAATACAGTAAAATCTCTTTTTTCTGTTCTTTATGAATGGCTTTGCCTTTCATACAATAGACTTGAAGTCTGACACACAGGCACTTCTCACCATGTTTCAGGTTTTGTCATAGGACTATTGGCCTTGGTCCTACAGAGGGTAGATTGGGGTCAGGACCTCACATCCTTTTTGTAGCCTGAAGACCAAAACTGCACACAGTACTCCAGATGAGGCCTCACCAGTGCATTATAAAGGTTGAGCATAACCTCCTTGGACTTGTACTCCACACATCAGGGCGCTATATAACCTAACATTCTGTTAGCCTTCTTAATGGTTTCTGAACACTGTCGGGAAGTCGATAGCTTAGAGTCCACTATGACTCCTAAATCCTTCTCATAAGGTGTACTCTCAATTTTCAGACCTCCAATTGTGTATTCAAACCTAACGTTTTCACTTCCTGCTAATATGGCTAGCAACAGGACATACTGTAAACTAAACTCGAAATGATGACACCAACAGAAAACAAAATGGCGCCACTGAATAATGTTAAAATATTTTACATGTCATTAAATAAAAGTGTTTACAATAAAGTGTTTTCAAAATAAGATTCAGCAACCTTTAAAACTCTTACATGTCAATAAAAAAAATGAAAAAACAAAACTGTGATGCATTTGAAACATAATCAATACACTGCCCATTAATAAATAACACACAATTTACAAAATAAGCAAAAGCAAAAGTAATCAAAATACAAAAAGAAAGCAGTAAACAATGTTTCAATTGCATAGGTGCCAAACAAGTGAACTTACATATTCATGAATTCAAAATGGGCCAATAAATGATAGCAGAAGTACTAATTAATGCTTTTGAATTAACCTATGGGGTTAATAAAGTTTATCTAATTTAATCTAATAATCATCCCTAAACTGAAACCTCTCAGCCCTGTAGAAAAACTGAGGGTGGACCCCACAGCTACAGTGCTAGGGGTTCAACATATAATAAACAAAGATAATAATTAACAAAATAAACATACACAATAATAACACAACAATCAACAATGAAATGAAATGAAAATAACAACAGGAGTGAACAAAAACATTAACACAGAAGAATAGCCCAAAGTTATCAATAAAAAGTAACAAAATCAAGAAATGTAACAAAGGAAATAATCCTCCACACTCAACAAGCTTTTAACCCTCATCTCTTGGCTACTTCCAAAGTTTTTCCAGAAAATATTTCCATGGTCATGAATGACCAGTGGAGCCTTCCTCCTAAAGCAACTGCTGTCAGCCATAGCAACCCTGAAAGCAGGATCTCAATTATTATGAGTGCTGATAGTGAAGGTTTGATTAGAATTGCACATACCGGTCAGAGTTATAATTTCACAGTACAGGATGTCAGTCACTGACACAATGTGTTGCACACGACGTTACTGCCTGTTAAGCCCGGGGGGTCTCATCATAGAGCCTGAAGGCTGAAGGTAGAAAAAAACCTCACAAAGCACTCCTTGGTGCAACACAGTTAAGTCTGTTACTAAATCTGCTCATCTGTTTGGCCAAAAACTCCTACAAAGGGTGAGAGTCATTGTCCAGAACAGTTTAAAATTGGTACAAAAATGAAAAAATTCGGATGTGAGCATCAGTAGGCTTTGTGTCCTAGAACCAAGTTACCCAAACTATTCTATAACATTTCAATAATTATTTACTGCTCTGATGCTGATCTTTCTGATCATAAAATAGATAGATAGATAGATAGATAGATAGATAGATAGATAGATAGATAGATAGATAGATAGATAGATAGATAGATAGATAGATAGCAAAGTCATTACGATAGCAATTGACGAGAAGAATTCATATTTAATTGCAGAATTATGGGATTTGAGGGTTCCTCCAGAGTGCCTCTTTCCCTTGCAAGATTTGGCTCAAAAACTAATCAGCACATCGTCATCTCATAACAGACTTACATTTTTCCGTCCAGCTGTTTTAGCTCTAGACCGTCTTCAAGAAACAGTGACACACACACACACACAAACAAACACAGATAGACACACACCCATCATCATAATATCAATGTTTTTGGTATCATAGGACACTAAAACAATGAGATCTGTCAAAAACTGGAGAATGAAATTTTTGACGAATCTAAAGCTTTCACTTTCCCCCCATAGACAATAGATTATGGTGGGGAAGGGCGGAAAGCAAAAAAACTTTTTCTTGCCTTTCATTTCTCGTGAAAATGATCACATTTTTTGTCTAAATAGGGCATATTTTAAAAGTTATCTGACATTACAACCCACAAAATGAAATAGCTTCTACCTGTTACCGCAGAGCATAAAAATACTGCAAACCACTGTGGCTCCAAAGCCATTGCTATAGTGAAGTGGCTTTGTGGTCCTAAGGCCTTATATGGAAGAGAAGAAAAACAAGTTAAGAAAATGCAAAGCAAGAGTGCAAAAGGTAATTTTAAATAAGATAACAATCCTGTCTTTATTTTATGTTAACACTTGCTACAGAGGCCACTGACCACTCCCAAAGCTGTGTGTTGCACTTGACTTTAAATGGATTTATTTCTTACTATTTGCTCTTTGACAGTGACACAAATCGCTTAAGGCAACACTGTTTTAACAGGGTTGGGCTTAAGGCTGCATCCATTAGTTTTGTGCCAGAGCTAAGCTAATACCTGGATTTTTTTTATTTTTAGAAATATGTATTTGCGTCAGAGTTTTTTTACATTCACTCACTTGATTAATAGGACATAGCTGCTCCTTCATGAAAAGGTATTTCCTCATCCTGATTTCCTCAATTATTACATACAGTGTTTTGAGTCGGAATTTTCTCAGCTGTTCAATTGAAATCTAATATTAGACTGGTGAAAAATTAACACATTTTTTTTACTGACGTTCTTAAACAAATGAATAAAGTTATCCATCACCTACTATCAAAAAAATAACTAGATGAGCCACCTTTAGCTCCAAGCAAACACTTGTTATAATTCATCATCAGCCTTTCACATTACTGAAGCCCCATCTTCCTTGAAGAGCTGCTTTAAAGCAGAAATATTAAGTGTTTACTCAGCATGAACTACTCGTTTCAGGTCGTACCACATCATCCCTGTTGGGGTTAGCACGGTACTTGGACTAGAACAGTCTACAGCTTTACATTTGCTTATTTCAGGCATCCTGATGTGGACTCTGTTTTAAGTTTCATATCATTGTCTTGCTCCATGACCCAACTACACTCCAGCTTCAGCTCACAAACACGTGTTTGGGAATTTTCCTTAGGAATTATCTGAAACAGAGTAGAATTCATGGTTCCATCACAGTACCATGTTTGATATTGATTTGATGCTCTTACTGTAGAATGCTGTGACTGCTTTATGGCATACATAACAGAACCAACTCCATCCAAAAAATTCACCTCTTGTCTCATCTCCCCATAAAACATTTTCTCAAAGGGTCTGGGGATTATCTACGTGCTTTATTACAAATTAGAGAGAAGCACTAATGTTCTTCTAGATTAGCAATAATTTTCACTTACTATTCTTCAATGAAGTCCAATGTCTTTCCGAGTGTGGAGTGATGAAATTGAACTTTTCTTGAGGTAAGAGAAGCCAGTTCTTGAAGCTTTCAGTTCTTTGGAGTTTGCTAAAGATTTTTGTGTGACTTTCTGGATATCAACTACTTGCACATTGCTATAAAGGTGCCTTCAGAGAATGAATTTACTTATGTAAATAGAAAGCATTTTCACCGCCATTCTGTGCCACTCTGTTAATTTCCTCTTGCTGCTTATACCACTGCTTAAGTCACCAAATATTTCCTTGCCTCCACTTCATTGAGCAGAACCTCCATTTCGTATTTACTGAAATTCTTATTTTCTACAAATGCTTTTGCCGTTATGATTGCATGGGTCTATTTATATTGAATTGCATATTCAAATAGGTGAAATTCTGTCACATGGCGCTGTAGGCGTGTGTATGTACGTTAAAATTCATGTTGATTGAGATTTATAAAGGGAAAGTGCATAGAACTTTGCTTACACACAGTTTTACACATCAGAATGTTTTTGTGCGTATGCACATTTCTATATAGTTGTCCAGATACCATGTTTTAGTGTGAATTCTATGCAGGCCGTTATACATAAGGTCCCTGGGCATTATCAATAGATTGGCTTGCAGGGACTGTAGCTTAATTACATTAAACATTTCTGCACACTAGAAAATTGGACTTCACTTCTAGTGAATATTAGCCATGCAGCTATAGTCCACAGATTTGTTTAGATGAACATTTGAGGTCATTTCACTTTTAGCTTTGTTTAAATCCATCCATTCATCCATTATCCAACCCGCTATATCGTAACTACAGGATCACAGGGGTCTGCTGGAGCCAATCCCATCCAACATGGGGCGCAAGGCAGGAAACAAACCCCTGGCAGGGTGCCAGCCCACCGCAGGGCGCGCACACACTAGGGACAATTTCGAATCACCAATGCACCTAACCTGCATGTCTTTGGACTATGGGAAGAAACCGGAGTACCCAGAGGAAACCCACGCAGACAAGGGGAGAACATGCAAACTCCATGCAGGAAGGACCCAGGAAGTGAACCTGGGTCTCCTAACTGCGAGACCCCAGCGCTACCCACTGCGACACCGTGCCGCTTCTTTGTTTAAATCTTTTTTATATATATTTCCTAAATATATTCTGCAATGTGTATTCATTTTTTTATCATTTATATGTTATCTACGGTGGGCTGGCGCCCTGCCTGGGGTTTGTTTCCTACCTTGCGCCCTTTGTTGATTGGGATTGGCTCCAGCAGACCCCCGTGACCCTGCAGTTAGGATATAGCGGGTTAGATAATGGATGGATGGATTTCTATGTTATTTATTGTCTTTTATACATTAAAGTAAATCAGAACAGATCCTAGCATGTTCAGGGTCATGTTAGGTACAGCCATCACTTTTATAATTACGTGTGAGTGTCTAGAAGGCAAAGCTTCAATTACTTTTATTGTCTAAAAGTCAGCTCACCTTGCTAAAGCGTCTTTAGAAGTCATGGAGAAGGTGGGGCTGTTGTTTGTTTTAATATTTATTGACAATGATTAATTGTTTCAGCAATATTTGAAATACTACTTTGTATTCTATTAATACAAATTTGACCACAAAGAAAATGATCAGTCCTGAAGGTGATATCAGCATGAAACTCAGAATGAAAGACTGTATTGGTCAAAAGCAGCCATGCCCACAAGTGTTTACTCCTGGATTGTGCAGTCATTCATTAGTGCAATGTGCCAGGCTAAATTGCCAAGGAACCAAAGTTTAGTTGATTGGCACTTCCTTGATTTACAATATGAGCAGGAACTTTTGTCATGAATGTTTAATCAATGATACTGCAGAGGAGGAGAAGCAGGACATTACAGAATTGCAGTGTATAAACTGCTTGCTTATCTGAGAATACTTTGGTACAAGAGCACAAGTTATGAACCATTGAGCACTGAAGAAATGTGATATAGCCTGTACAATTATCTAGACTTTGGCACTATGAAATTCTGAACTTAAATGAGCAAGTACAGTAAATAGATGGATGGAAGTTCTACAGTGTACATAAAAGAACAAGTAACTCATGTGGTTCTGTCCAAAGAATCTTACAGGGATGAGTTTTCCTCTAATATTTAATATTACTTGGGATGACACGTGCACTAACTTTAAATAAAAATGCCCAAAGATTCATCACACCTTGTAGGACTAGAAGGTTCTTTTTTCAGGATGACAGTTATTACGTCTGCATTCAAATAAGAATTTGGAGAGATTCTGTAAAGATGTCTGAATGCTGTTTTCTGTTTCCACCATAAAGGCATGGGTTTACAAGTTTTCTTATAGAAGAAGAGAGGCTCTTCCCAAATGGATGAGTCCAGATGCTCATAACATACAAGGCATTGCGGTGCTGGTTTTACTACTCATCACCATTCTGCCAGCCACTTAATACGTGGATTACATGGATATAATTTCCATCCATGCGGCAAATAACAAACCACACAGGATGCACTAAGCGTTTTTGATAAAAGGATTTTTCAGTTAGTCTTCTCCAATAAAAGAAAACAGATTTTTTGGAATAGGTTTAAGTTTTGCAATGGAATTAATAACACAATAACACCAGTGATTATGAATAACTAAAGACTGCTAAATAAAAAATAGTTAAGCTTCTGTAGTTTCACTAATTCTTCCATTAATTCTTTTCACTGAATCTTCCCTCAGTTTAAAAGTCTTTAATGTTAGGATAAATGATAAGAAATTGTGTAAACCTGTGAAAAGGCAGCCCCTGGTCTTCTAATCCTCCAGAAAGTCCCATCAGGCAGCACATGCTGCTAATTTACCGGAGGGAGGGACAGGGGATGGCTGTGGAAACATTTGCACACACAAGAAGATCTCTTAAAAGTATTTACTTGTTAATTTAGAGCAGGCAGTATGTGGGATTTGTTTGCCTGCCAACTTTCGGGCTGACTTCATTGGAGTAGCATGTGATGTGAGGCTGATGCAAGTCCTGGCCTCAGGAAGTTCATGAAGACTAATAAAAAAAACTGAAATGATAGGAAAAAAGAAAAAAAAGACCACAGAATCCTTAGGAAAAGCATGGGCTATATTTAGCACCTGCCGTTAGACAGACGCTCAAAGGCCTGTCAGAGCCCTGTGGGTTTGTTAAAATGACCCATAACTCTGAATTGGATTCTTCTTCTTATAAAGGTTTTCCCACTTTTTTTGTAGGGTTGCTATATTTCACAAGCCTCCTCCATTCTTATCTGTTGTACTTTCTTTTCGCCTGATATCCCTTTTCCCCTTAGATCCTCCTTCACATAGTCCATCTACTTCCTTTTTAGTTGTCCTTTTATCCTCTGTCCCATGATGATTCATGATCTTTCTACTAGCATTGTTTGATGCTCTTCTCAACACATGCACACCCGCCTTAATAAAATGCTAAGTGTCTGTGTGTTTATCCTGTTGCTATGTCTCTGTCATTCCAAAAGATTTTGCATCACAGACACTTTTAGTGATAAAATGCATTACATTTGTCATTCCAATAGATGGTGCATAATAAATATTAACACTGCCATACCAAATGGCATATAACAGAGACCTGGGCATTGCATGACGTTAACACTGACGTCTTTGCTTATTATTGAAATGTCAACCTGTCGTAGATGGGTCGCACAGCTAGTTTCACTAAAATCTTATTTCCTGCATTTTCTTAGACATTTCCTCCTTATCAAGCTTTGTTACTCCACACATCTGTCTCAATATCCTCATTTTTATAGCACCCAGTTTCCTTTCGTGCACCTTTTAAAGTGCCCCGGTTTCTAATCCATACAACAATGTTGGTCCAGCTGCTGTTTTATACACTTTACCCTTTAGTCGGTTTATCCTTTGGCCATATAACACTCATAATATGTTTTTCCAATTTTTCCAACCTGATTGCTATGGTTTATTCCTAGATCAAGCTCTCTGTTTTCTATTCTTAACTTTTCAACCCTTTTAACCATTTCTTCTTGATGGTTAACTTCTCTACCTTGTTGTATTTTCTTAAGTCTTAGATAGTCTGTCTTTTTTTATACTAATCTTAAGGTTTATATCCTCTGTAGCTCTACTTCAGTGCTGCAGTCTCATTTCCGCAATATTCTTAGTGGTGCCACATTGTATGATGGCATCTTCAAACAGTATGAAGTATGGGGCTTGATCTACTAGCAATAACATCCATAACTAAAGTAAAAAGACAAGAGCTTAATGATGATTCTTAACTGCAAATCCATCTGTTATTCCAACACTACTTCTCACTTGTGTGCAGGCCCATCCTTACATACCCTTAACTGTCCTTGCATGTTTCTCCGGAACTCCCTTTTGTCTCATGCATCTCCGCATCTTGACATGGAACTCAACCATATGCCTTCTCTAAATCTATAAATGTCATGTGCAGTCCTTTCTGTTTTTCATAATCTGTATCAACGTGAAAATCACATTTGTTCTATCTTTTCCCGGCATAAATCCAAACTGTTCTTCCCCTATCATTGTCTCTCTTCTCTGCCTTTTATCTATTATCCTTTCCCATATTTTCATTCATTTACACTCCTACTTATTTCTACAGTACTGGATGTCTCCCTTCTCCTTATATTTAGGCTCAGTTTTACTATTTCTCCATTAATCTGTCATTTTCTCTTTTTAAAAGATCTTTGACATCAGCTCCCATGACAAATCCATTCCTTCCTCTCAAAGACTCGTCTATGTTTCAGCTCTGAATTGGATGAAGTAGGTTTTATAATGAATAAATTAATTATTTAAATTTGTAGCCTTAATGCTAAAACCTTGATCCGTTCATTCTGTAAACCTGTTTTTCTTATTGGCTTCAAGGAATAGGTTCCTATCCCTGGGAATTGGCAGAATCCAGCCATTGAAGGGATGTCAGTCCATCGCAGAGCATACCCAATCGCACAATTGCATTGGGACAATTTCGATTTATAGGCCCATGTCACTTGTAAGTCTTTGGAATGTCAAAGGACTTGAGACTCCATGGAGGAAATGTGGTGTAGCAGGTACACAGCTCATAAGAAAGTGGCCGTTTTAAATAAATAAATAATTGGATGCGCTCGTGCTGGGGAGCGGAGCAGATACGAGTGATTGTCTGAGAAGACGGCTCATCTCTGGGTTGGTATGAGACAGTCAGCTGACCATGCATTGCCTTGCAGGCACGTGTGGATGGTCCAATTGTCTCACTATCAGCCTGGGGCAGCAATCATGCAATCACACCTGCATCCGCTCCCCACCATATAAAAGAGGAGGATAAGAAAGGAAAGCAAAAACAAACATCAGAGGGGGAATTCAATGGAAAGAAAAAGAAGCAGGTAGGAAGATGGGAGAGAGAGCTGGTGCAGGTGTGATCAAGAGAGAAAGAGCACGAACCAGGAGACAGGAAGCTGTGAGGAGATCCCCTCCAGGGAGCGGGTGGCCATTGCTCAGGGGGCTGTCATGGAAGATCATTCCAGTTGAGTGACTTAGGGAACTGGAGTGACTAGGTGGTGCAGGTGGCTTACCGCAGAAGTCCAGGAAGGCAGTGGGAATTGGCGAGACTCAGACGGGAGCCTTATTGTGAGCACCACGGCCTTTGAGGACCCAAGTCTTGGGTCTGGAATGGGCGCCCTATTATAACCATCTGGAGTGGCAGTGACCCGGACCCATAGAAGGATGGTAGCCACCAGTCGGATAGCTGTCTCCTCATCTGCAAGGTCTGGGCAGAATAAGCTAAGGAGATGGCCACTTTAAAGGAGTGCACTCGGGCTCATGTTTTTTAAAGAAGATTCCTGCTGTGTTTTAACCTCGTTTTAATGGATTATTTAGTTTGATTGCTTTTAACCTCCACATAGACACCTTCTTTTTATGGACTATTTATTTGAGGAAGATTTTGAGCACTGTACTTCTAAATACTGTTTATAGTTTTTGAATTATTTTTATAATAAAAGCACTGGAGCACTTTTTCACAATCCCCTTGCTTTGTGTGTTTTTGTCCTCATCTGCCAAGCTCATCCCAGAATGACTATCATCAGTGTTAGTTCAAGAGGCTCCAGATGGGACACAGTAGCGTGGGACTGAGCCGCACCAGGAAATCTTCAAAGAACAAAGGACAATGTGCAGACTCCACATTACCACTGTCTGGAACAGCAACTGGATCCTGGTCTCAAGACGCAAGATGTAACAGTGGTAGCCAATCTGCCAACATGCCTCTCTATGTTTCATTCCAAGATGCCATTAAGACATCCATGCTATTTTATAAAGTGAATAACATAATGATCGGCATCTCAAAGTGATAGTAAGTATCATCAAGGAAAGGAATGAAACAAGGTGTTCAATGGCAATAGAAAAAATATTGGAGGACTTCATGGCAGACTAGATATTAATACTGAAAAGTTTATGTGCTTACTTTTATTAATTGTGCAGTGTCAAACTTATACAGGTGACCACTTAGAATGTTCTGTAAGAAAAAAAAAGATCTCTAATGCACATTAAAGATACTTATTAATTCCCACTGGGGCATTCAAATGCACACCACAGCAAAAACATAAACACACAGACATCGACTCAAGTACTGTACAATATAAGACATTAGAATTAAAAATTTCAAATACAACAAATGTAATGCTAAGATACCTTAGTCATTTGAGCCTGCTCTATCTTCCTATAGCTTCTGGAAGCTGTGGTGAAGAATAGGACATCAGGAGGGAATGTTGAACTACTTAATGGGGCAGAAAGACCCCCCAGAAGTGTTTCTTATTACACAGTGGAGGGACTAGCCTGTGCCCAAAAGTATTCCAAGAAAGCACCTCCTGGAGGAAAAGGGCAGAATTGTTTATGTTGGCATCCAATTTTGCTACTATACTCTTTTTCACAAGTGCCTCCTGGGTATCCTGGGTCAGTCCAACTTTTCTGATAAGTTCCTTCAGACATTTTGCATCGTCTGAACTCAAATTGCTTTCCAAGTATACCACAGTGTAGATTGATAAACTAGCTGCTACTGACTGGTAAGCATTTCCAGAAACTTGCTGCACATGTCAAAAGACCTATATCTCCTCAGGAAGTACAGTCTTGCCCTTCTTATACAGCATCATCGTGTTCTCAGACCAGTCTAATTTGCTGTTCATGTGGATCCCCAGGTATGTATACTGTAGCTCTGTACTACCTCCACATCCTCTACCTGGATGATGACTGGTCACAGAAACTTCTTGACTTGCTGAATGTCCACAGGCAACTCTTTTGTCTTGTTGATGCTGAGCTGCAGGTGGTCCATCCAGTGTTAACATTTTACTTTTTATGTGACCCTTCAATGTATCAGTAAGTGTCTTGCACAAGTACTCCTGCTACTAAAAAAAGATTAAAAAATCTGTTCACAAATTACATCAGAAGACAGAGATTTTGAACAATCTGAAAGCAACATGACAGTGATGGATGCAGTGCACAAAGACAGTAGCAGTTAAAACAGCATCCAAGTGGAAATCGATCACAATCATGAGTTAGGGGCTACTGCTGTCTCTAGTGCCTGAGTAATGTCATGAATCAATTAAGATAAACAGTGCTTGCAAATCCTGAGAAGGCCTTAAATGGCTGAAATCAAACAAATCATAAGGACCAGATAATATTTAACCTAGAGCTCTTAAAGAGCTCATGAGGTTGCTGGAAAGGTGTGTGTGGTGCTCCCGATATCTATGCAAAAGGGCGAAGGTCCAAGTCTTTAGAGTCCTGGTCCTTCCTGTCTTGCTATATGGTTGGTTGCCAGACATGGACGCTATCCAGTGACCTGAGATGAATACTGGACTCCTTTGGTACTGTGTCTCTCCGCAAAATCCTTGGTTACCTTTGGTTTGGGTTGCTCATGGAGTCCCGAATGTGGCACATTACCTGCATTGTGAGGGAACGTCAGTTACAGTACTACGGCCATGTGGCGCATTTCCCCGAGGGTGATCCAGCTCATAAGATCCTCATTGTTGAGGACCCGAGTGGCTGGAACAGGCCAAGGGGTTGCCCACATAACACCTGACTGGGACTGGAGCATGTGTCTGCCTGAGCGGTTGCCAGCCGGGATCCCAAATGGTTTCGTTGTGTAGTGGATGCGACAACACAATGTACCAATGCATGCTTCCCATCTTGACTTGACTTGAATTCTTAAAGAGGTTAGCGAGTACATATATAAACTCTTGATGCATATTTTTAGGAAGTCAATGTGCACTGGAGAAATTCCGAAGGACCGAAAAATGGCAAACATTATTCTGTTATATAAAAAGGTTGACTGGGCAAATCCAAGCAACTATATAGGCCAGTAAGATTAACATGCATCACAGGAAAATGAATGGAAGGAATTATTAAGGATAAGATTGAGCAACACCTGGCAAGAATTGGAGTTTTACTGAATAGTCAGTATGGGTTCAGAAAAGGGAAGTCACATTTTACAACGTGTTGGAATTCTATGAGGAAGCAACAAAAGGATATGATCAAAGAGGAGCACATGATATTATCTTACCATTCAAAAAGCATTTGATAAGGTGCCAAATAAGAGGTTAGGCATCAAATTAAAAGAAGTGGGAGCTCAGGATGCAGTGTTAACATTGGTACGTAATTGGCTCAGAGAGAGGAAGCAGAGGGTTATGGTGTGAGGAACCTTATCAGAACTGGCTGATGTTAAGAGTGGTATCCCTTAGGGGTCAGCGCTAGGGCTGCTGCTATTTTTATTATACAGTATATAAATGATCTGAGTAGGAATATAAATGACAAGCTGGTTAAGTTTGCAGATGACACCAAGATAGGTTCATTAGCAGATAATACTGAATATATTGAATCATTACAGAGGGACTTGGACAGCATACAGGCTTGGACAGATTTGTGGTAGATGATATTTAATGTCAGTAAATGTAAAGTATTACACATAGGAAGTAAAAATGTTAGGTTTAAATACACAATTGGAGGTCTGAAAATCGCTCACCTTATGAAATGGATTTTGGAGTCAAAGTGGATGCGATACTATGAACTTCCATACAGTGTTCAAATGCCATTAAGAAGGCAAATAGAATGTCAGGTTACCGTTGTGCTTGAAAGTTTGTGAACCCTTTCGAATTTTCTATATCTCTGCATAAATATGACCTAAAACATCATCAGATTTTCACTCAAGTTCTAAAAGTAGATAAAGAGAAACCAGTTAAACAAATGAGACAAAAATATTATACTTGGTCATTTATTTATTGAGGAAAATGATTGAATATTACGTATTTGTGAGTGGCAAAAGTATGTGAACCTCTAGGATTAGCAGTTAGTTTGAAGGTGAAATCACAGTCCCGTGTTTCAATCAATGGGATGACAATCAGGTGTGAGTAGACACCCTGTGTTATTTAAAGAACAGGGATCTATCAAAGTCTGCTCTTCACAACACATTTGTGGAAGTGTATCATGGCATGAACAAAGGAGATTTCTGAGGACCTCAGAAAAAGAGTTGTTGATGCTCATCAGGCTGGAAAAGGTTACAAAACCATCTCTAAAGAGTTTGGGCTCCACCAATCCACAGTCAGACAGATTGTGTACAAATGGAGGAAATTCAAGACCATTGTCACCCTCCCCAGGAGTGGTCGCCCAACAAAGATCACTCCAAGAGCAAGGAATGTAATAGTCGTGGAGGTCACAAAGGATCCCAGGGTAACTTCTAAGCAACTGAAGGCCTCTCTCACATTGGCTAATGTTCATGTTCATGAGTCCACCATCAGGAGAACACTGAACAACAATGGTGTGCATGGCAGGATTGCAAGCAGAAAGCCACTGCTCTCCAAAACAAACATTGCTGCTCGTCTGCAGTTTGCTAAAGATCATGTGGACAAACCAGAAGGCTATTGGAAGAATGTTTTGTGGACGGATGAGACCAAAATAGAACTTTTTGGTTTAAATGAAAAGCGTTATGTTTGGAGAAAGGAAAACACTGCATTCCAGCATAAGAACCTTATCCCATCTGTGAAACATGGTGGTGGTAGTATCATGATTTGGGCCTGTTTTGCTGCATCTGGGCCAGGACAGCTTGCCTTTATTGATGGAACAATGAATTCTGAATTATATCAGAGAATTCTAAAGGAAAATGTCAGGACATCTGTCCATGAACTGAATCTCAAGAGAAGGTGGGTCATGCAGCAAGACAACGACCCAAAGCACACAAGTTGTTCTGTCAAAGAATGGTTAAAGAAGAATAAAGTTAATGTTTTGGAATGGCCAAGTCAAAGTCCTGACCTTAATCCAATTGAAATGTTTTGGAAGGACCTGAAGTGAGCAGTTAATGTGAGGAAACCCACCAACATCCCAGAGTTGAAGCTGTTCTGTACGTGAGGAATGGGCTAAAATTCCTCCAAGCCGGTGTGCAGGAATGATCAAAAGTTACCGGAAACATTTAGTTGCAGTTATTGCTGGAAAAGGGGGGTCACACCAGATACTGAAAGAAAAGGTTCACATACTTTTGCCACTCACAAATATGTAATATTCGATCATTTTTTCCTTAATAAATAAATGACCAAGTATAATATTTTTGTCTCATTTGTTTAACTGGTTTCTCTTTATCTACTTTTAGGACTTGAGTCAAAATCGGATGATGTTTTAGGTCATATTTATGCAGAAATACAGAAAATTCTAAAGGGTTCACAAACTTTCAAGCACAACTGTATATAGCGCTCTAATGTGTGGAGTACAATTCCAAGGAGGTTCTGCTCAAGCTTTATAACACACTGGCGAGACCTCATCTGGAGTACTGTGTGCAGTTTTGGTCTCCAGGCTACAAAAAGGACATATCAAAGCTAAAGAAGAGCGACTAGGATCATTCCAGGACTACAGAGAGCTGAGCCTTTTCAGTTTAAGTGGAAGGAGATTAAGAGGTGACATGATTGAAGTGTTTAAAATGATGAAAGGAATTAGTACAGTGCATCGAGACTGTTACTTTAAAATGAGTTTATCAAAAACATGTGGACACAAATGAAAACTTCTTAAGAGTAAATTTCACGCAAACATTAGGAAGTTTCATTTTAGAAGAATTAAGTGAATACGACTGTCAAGCTTTGTTGGCCTAAATGGCCTGTTCCCGTCTAGATTGTCTTAATGTTCTAATGTCTGAATAGGGGACCAAATCCCTAAACATATCTGAGATGGTCGTCCATCCATCCATCCATCCATTTTCCAACCCGCTGAATCCGAACACAGGGTCACGGGGGTCTGCCGGAGCCAATCCCAGCTAACAAAGGGCACAAGGCATGAACCAATCCTGGGCAGGGTGCCAACCCACCGGAGGACACACACAAACACACCCACACACCAAGCACACACTAGGGCCAGTTTAGAATCACCAATCCACCTAATCTGCAGGTCTTTGGACTGTGGGAGGAAACCGGAGTACCCGGAGGAAATCCACACAGACACAGAGAGAACATGCAAACTCCACACAGGGAGGACCCGGGAAGCAAATCCGGGTCTGAGATGGTCATGTAATTTTTTAACCCTCTTAATCCACACCAGAATGATGGGGGGGTGGGGTATGCAGGAGTCTATCCTAGCTAGTGGAGGACACAAAGCAGTAACAAATCCTGGACAGGGCACACACATTCCCACACACAAAGCTCACACTTTAGGGCCAATTTAGTGTCACCAGATCACCTAATCTGTTTGTCTTTGGACTGTGGGAGGAAACCGGAACACCTGGAGGAAACTCCACAAAGGAAGGACCCAGGATGCAAACTTTGGTCTACTTATCGTGAGGCAGCAGTGCTACCACTGCACCACCAGGTCACCCAACTTCAGAAGGTGGCTGAATATAAAAGCTGTCTTTTCTATTTATCCCGGCCAATACCCCCAGGCCTCCAGAGGTAGCCTTCCCTGCAACGTGGAGATGTCCCGGGTTCTAGCAGAGCATCATGGACCTTGTAGTTTTTATAAACAGCCCTGCTGGATACCATGGGGACCACCAGGAGTCGCTGTAGGGAGGCTTGGGCAGTGCTACGTACCCTATAACCCGGACGTATGTCTTGGTCACATGAGCAGTAGGAATGACGTGCTTCCGGGGTGAAGAAAAGGACTTTGTATCTGACCCAGAAGTGATAGGGAATCTCATGCACTGTATGGTGGATTCACTTCCGGGTCAGGAGACATAAAAGGACAATGGGAAACCCAGACGAGTGAGCTGAGCTGGGAGGAAGGGTGGCTAACTGTCTGGGAAAGGAGGATTGTGGATTAATTAATTAAAGTATTGTAGGAGTAGTGTGGATTGGTGGGTGCTTGGTGCACATAATTTTTATAATAAAAATAATAATTATTGGACTTTTACCTGGTGTTTGCTGTGGTACCTGAGGGTTCAAGGGAGCAATAGCGCCCCCTACTGCTACACCAGGTATTTTATTCCTGAGGGATATGACTCTGATAGGTTATCCTAATACCTTCAACACACGTTTTGCTCTTGTAAATATCAAAAGAACTTACGAATAGGCATCAGGACACTTCATGGGCGTTTCAAAGAATTAAAGAGGTTACCGGATTAAAAGCCGTCGAAGATCAGGTAACTGTTGTCTTATGAAGGAATTGCTGCCAGGCATATTATCAAGTCTGAACTTATTAATCAGCACTTAACGTGTCATACGGCTAAAGGCAAGAACAAGCATCTTTTTTCTGTTTTCTGGTAGCACAATTAGAATGTCTGTGGATATCTTCATGCAAAGTGTAATTTGGTTTTGTTTCGGTTATGAATTTGTCCAAAATCAGTTGTTCTTGTAAATAGTAGCACACTGATCACATGTTATCGTACGGACTCTAATACAACAACAACAACATTTATTTATATAGCACATTTTCATACAAAAAGTAGCTCAAAGTGCTTTACATACTGAAGAAAAGAAAAATAAAAGACAAAATAAGAAATTAAAATAAGACAACATTAGTTAACATAGAAAAGGAGTAAAGTCCGATGGCCATGGTGGACAGAAAAAACAGAAAAAAACTTCAGACAGCTGGAGAAAAAAAAATTAAATCTGCACGGGTTCCAGGCCACGGGACCACCCAGTCCCCTCTGGGCATTCTACCTCACATAAATGAAACAGTTAATAAATGTAATAAATGTTACACCTCACAAGCCGCATGCACCGCTTTTCTTTGCTCAGCCGCCAGTAGCACGATGGATGCTATAAGGGATAAGTGGTGTTTTCAGCTCTCCCCAAGCTTTTCCTAATTTCTCTTTTCTTGTATTTGTTATGTAAATTATTTGGAAACGCTTGAGTGTGTGTTAAATCATGTCTATATTTTCCAAGCTCTTATACTTAGTTTTTGTACAGTGAAAAATAAGAAAATGTTGATGGTTATTTTTTATAGCGTGGTGGACAGTGTTTTAATGTAATTCAGCGTTATATACAATATGAACATGTGTATATTTTAGGATTTAATTTTTATTTTAAATCTTTTTTTATTTTGTATTAATAGTCATGTTTAAAATAATTTGTAATCAATCTGATTTATTATTTAATAGGCTTAGAGGAGAAGCTGTTGTGTGACGCCTCTCTTTTTGTTTCCTGGAAAAGTATGCTACTTTATGTTTTTAACAATATATAACATTATAAAGCTAGAATATTTTTATTGTGTAAAGCTAAGTATAGTTGTAAGTAGTTTTCTCTGGAAAATCGGAATCATATGTTGTAAATAGTTTAACACAAGTTAATTGTGTTATTAAAGAAAAAAAACAGAAGCATGGTGGATGCTGTTAGGGGCTTAGGGAGAAGCTGTTGTGTAAAGGCCGTTTTCTTTTCTTTTTGTTTCTGGAAAGAAAAATTAAAAAATCTTCTGTTTCACCCCAACGTGCCTCTGACTTGGCTGTCCTTGACACAACGCAGATAAAAACAGATTCTAGTCAGCTACAGTTCCATAAATGCTTCATTCCAAAGTTTTAAGAATATATTGCTGAAAATAATTACATTTTCTTTTAAATTTTTAATAAGGTAATTGTGGACTTTGATGCTCTCCACTTCATGCACCCTAATGTTGAGATTTTACACTTGTCTTTTTCTCCACAGTGAGGCCCGCATTCTGTTGAGAACAGTTTGAACTGAATTATAAGGGAAGGAAAGGATCGGGAAAAGAAAAGAGACGTTCTTAGAGGAAGACAAATGCATAGCTGAAAATACAGGCTTGGTAACCAAAGATTCAAACGCCTGTAAACTAAACCTTTGGACAAAACTCATTTGTAAACCATACAACAAAACAGGAGTCAAAACCAAACTTGTTTTCAAAGAGTCCAAACTAAAACAAGCACACTAGAATTTCCTTATATGTATTCAGTACTACTAGGGTGTTGCACCATGTTAGCCATTATGAACGCAATGAGAAGTCAAGCAAAATGACACCTCTTATTGGCCTACTAAAAAGATTACAATATGCAAGCTTTCGAGGCTTAAACCAGCATAGTGAATCACCCCATAACACCATCTTAAAGAGGCATTGTATGATGTTGATTTGTTGATAGTCTACATGACAATATGCCCATAGCCATTGAAAAACATCACAAAATGGAGGCACAAATGGCAAAAAAAAAGCTCAGAAAATGGTGACGGAATTATGTCACAAAAAGAAAAATATAAATAAAGGAAACCATGAATATTAATACAAAATGATGTGTGCAATGTGAACAGAATATCAAATTTACAAGTTTGACAACATATTCTCTCTCTTGACGGAGGTGTGATTTGCTGCTTCAACACCACACAGCATCCTTTTCACCACAGCCACTGAGATGTTACAATATCTGAGGCCATTTACTATTGCAGATTGCATCATGTACTTAAAGGACCATATGAATACCCTCAAGCAATCGACTGCAGGCACATGGAACTTTTGGAAACCATTCATTTAAAGTACATTTGCTATCCCCACCAATGATAATGACGTTTATTGTTTAGTAATGGTGGAAGAGCAGGTGAGAGTGAAACCTTTGAGGATATGCTTGAAGTGAAAGCTGAAAAACTCATCAAAAGGAATCAAGAGGGGTCGACAGTGAAGGAACTGGAAGACATTATTCACATCTCTCTATTATGTAAAAAAATCCTTCAATGCGACAAGACTTTTTGGAGACAAGACTTTTTGGAAGAGAGATTTTTTCAAGTCCCGCGAGACGAGACTTTTGCATTGAGATTTTTTCAAGTCCCGCCCTCCTCAAACATTTTCAAACAAGACCACAGTCCTCTCACCTCTCATTTGTGTGAATACTTTTGTCAGACACACCTCCTGCGCTCTCAGCCCTCATTCTGCTCTTACTCATCCATTCAGCAATACATGATAGATAGATAGATAGATAGATAGATAGATAGATAGATAGATAGATATGAAAGGCACTATACACTAGATAGATAGATAGATAGATAGATAGAAAGGCACTATATGATAGATAGATAGATAGATAGATAGATAGATAGATAGATAGATAGATAGATATTTTTTTTTTTTAAAACAAACTTTATTGACAAAAACATCAAATATACAACTTACACATTATTATAAATATATTTACATGTTCATTTTTTTTTTTTTGAAAAAACACAATTGAACCAAAACAACCCCCCTAAAAAACAAACCGCAGTTCCTCATTATCACAGTCACACAGTACACTATTCACACACCATATTGTTTTAAACTTGTCCATATTCTTTGTGGATTTGTAAAAATTAAAATCAATCAAAATGCGACTAATGCACAGTATTTTAAAAAACACAATCGGATCTTGTAAACCATTCCCTTCAATTTTGTGCTTTCTCGTTTTCCAAATAGCTAATTTACTTTGCCCCATAATAAAGTTTGCCAAATTCACATTATCTGTGTTTCTTTTAGTTTTTTTAAAACCAAACAGAAAGCCCACCCTAGTGTACACCATTTCCAATCCCCCAACAAGCCTCTCTATTAAATTAAACAAAGGCTCAAGCCTTGGACAAAACATAAAACAGTGAAACACGGTCTCTCTTTCCCCACAGAAACAACAACTGTCAGACACCCCAGGTATAATAATTGACAAGAAGGAGTTCACAGCTAAGATCCCATGTAAGACCCTCCATTGTAAATCACCCACCCTACTGGTCAATGGTGGCTTGTATAGCGACCTCCAGGCTGGCTCTGAGAATTCTGTGCAGTCCATCTTTCTCCTCCATGGAGTGTCTGTTATCGTCCTCAGGGAGTCTCGATGTCTCACTTTTACGCACAGCCAGTACAATTGTTTCCCTGTAGCTGTTGGCAAAGGCAGGTCCATCAGCCTCTCCACGAAAGAAATTTGCTCTGCTCCGCCGTTGTCCAGTCACCCCCGGGAGATACCAAAAGTGTAGGAAAATCAGGATCCTCAGGTGGATGAGTCCGTTCATTGAACATGTTCTCAGGAGTGCCGATCTCTCAGCTGACAGTGAAGCCTTCACTTGTGTTAAAAGGTCTGCACCACTCTCACTGACCGCACTCCAATTTGGTGTGCAATTTCATTTGCGTTCTTCCAACAAAACTTTTCACAGTCAATAACATGTTTTAGTTTTGTACACACTCCATGTTTAAGATGATTAATGAAAGTTTGAGACAGTCCACTGAACTACTGTACTTCACATTATTAACAATGGGCTCTTCCAAAACCCAGAACAATGACAGGCTGTCCTCATCCCCTTTAATTGTCACCATCTGCCAGGCTCTAAAAGACTCTTATAAAAGTCCGGTATGTCCGACATATCAAATTTATTCACCTGGCACAGCAGCAGAGTTTTTCCAAATTTCAGGTTTTCAATGTGGTCAAAGAAACGTTGTGCCAAATCCATCCACGGCTGGTGCTCAGAAGGATACAACAATTTCTGTAAAGTCTGTAGCCGAAATGCAGCAACTCTCCCGACACATCTATAATGCCTTGCCCACCTTCATCCAGTGGCTGAAACAGGACACTTCTCCTAAGCCAATGCAGGCCATCCCAAAAAAAGTTGATTAAAACTTCCTGAATATTTTGAAGCAGCTGTGCAGGAGGCTCTAAACAAATGCATTTATGCCACAGTCCTGAGGCTATGAGGTTGTTAATGATGAGCATCCTGCCTCTGTAGGATAACTGAGGTAGAATCCTTCACCTTCTGCAGTACTCCACCGCAAGCCGATCCTTCACCTTCTGCAGTACTCCATCCCAGTTCTTTCGTATGAAGTGTTCATCCCCAAGAAACACTCCTAAATATAACAATCCTTCAGAGGACCACTGCAGGTCACCAACCAGTTGTGGTGGTTTTAAACCAGTCCAGTTGCCCAGTAAGATAGCACTGCTCTTTCCCCAGTTTATTTTAGCTGATGAAACAATTTCAAAAGATCTCTGGCATTGAAGCAAAATGTCAACGTCCTCCTGATTTTTAATGACGATGATGATGTCATCAGCGTATGCTGAAACCTTAACAGGCTCCGCAGTGCAACATGGAATTGATAGACCAGTCAACACTCCTCTCAGTTTAACCAGAAAAGGTTCCAAGGCCAACACGTAGAGCATTCCAGACAAAGGGCACCCCTGCCTGACTCCTCTTCTGACATCAAAAGGTTCGCACAAACCACCATTGACCTTAACTACACCAGAAATGTCACTATACAATAGCTGAATATATTTAACAAAACGGTCCCCAAACCCAAAAGCCTGCATGATTCCCATAAAATGAATGTCTGACCCTGTCAAAGGCCTTCTCTTGATCTAAAGAAATAAGACCAATTGGAAAGTTAAAGAGTTTGGATACTGCAAAATATCTCGAATTAAGAAAATATTATTAAAAATCATTCTATGAGGGACACAATAGCTCTGATCAGGATGCACCACCTGAGCTAAAACAGTTCGCAATCTGTTAGCTAGCCTTTGACAGGATTTTGTAATCAGCACAAAGGAGGGACACAGGCCGCCAGTTTTGAGATTTTGTAGGTCACCTTTTTGGCAGTAGTGTTATTACGCCCTCGGCAACTCTGAGGTAACACACCCATTTTAATACTGTAGAGGAATACCTCCAATACATCAGGACCAATAATATCCCAGAAGTCTTTATAAAATTCCACTGGAATGCCATCAATGCCTGGGACTTTTCCATTATTCAATTCATTCAGTGCATCAGTGAGCTCTCCTAAGCACAACTCCTTCTCCAGCTCTTCGGAGTCTGCATCATGAAGGTGAGGTAAATCCTTCAAGAAGGTCTGCTGTTCCTCAGCCTCACCTTCCTCTGTTGCAAAAAGAGTCTCATAAAACCTCCGGACCGCCCGCCTTATCTCACCCGGGTCCTGAGTCTCCTCACCGTTATCCTGTCTTATGCAATGTAAGACTTTATGTTGAGAGTTCTTTTTCTCAAGTCCAAAAAAATACTGGGTTGGTGCATCCATGTCAGTTATCTGTTGGAATCGCCCTCACTAGAGCCCCCAGCCCTTGTTTCCAATAAATGGGCAAGGCCCTTCTTTTTAACCCCAAGAGTTTCCAACAATTTGACATCTGGACCCTGCTGTAGAAGCTGCTGAATCTGAATGATTTCAGTTTCTAACATTGCCATGTCAGCCTGTAGTGACTTAGTGACATTTCTGGTGTATTCCTGACATAATAAACGAATGTGGGTCTTCCCAACCTCCCACCACTGTTGTAAACTGGTGAACTCCTTCTTCATGAGTCTCCAACTTGCCCAAAAAAATTTAAATAAGTCTTTAAAACTTTGGTCTTGAAGGAGGAGCGTATTAAAATGCCAGTAGGCACTACGAGGCTTGTAATCAGTTAGGATCACAGAACAAGACACCAAACTGTGATCTGAGAACCCTGCAGGGGTAATGTGACCGTTTTTAAATAAACCAATATGGTGCTTGAAACAATAAAGACGATCAAGCCTGCCATTGAAATAATCCCCCCATTCATCCTCCCCCATGTATATTGTCTGGTGCCCCCATTTTTATTTCGCCACACATCTTCCAGTCCCATCTCGCTCACAACTCTCTCTAATTCCTGGGCTGAGCGTGTGTGCGGCTCCAGCCCGTTATTTCTATCTTTTTGTGTATCAAGGGTGCAATTAAAATCCCCACCTAGAACGAGGACTTCATTTGTGCAACATTGTGTCAGCACACCCTCCAACTTCTTAAAAAAAGCGATTTTCTCATTCCCATCGTTCGGTATACATTAATAAAAGTAAAAGAACTGCCTTGAAGTTTGACGCACACTTTGAGCAGCCTCCCCTTCACTATTTCTTCAACATCACAAAGAACTACGTGAACATTCTTAGAAAACAGAATGGCTACTCCAGCACTAATATTTGTACCGTTACTGTAATAAATGTCCCCTTTCCAATCCCTACTCCACTCCCATTGATTTGCGTGGTCTATATGGGTTTCCTGTACAAAGGTAACTTTTAAGTCTTTTTGCTTTATGAATTCAAACAAAGCTAGCCTCTTATTATTATTTCTTCCACCATTAATATTTAAGCTTCCTACATTAAAGCAAGCCATGTTAAATGAAAATATAAAAATAGTCAAAATAAACCACAGATCCCAGAATATACAGGATCTTGGAAATGGTGCAGTTGCCCTCTCCATTACTGCTTATTTAGTTTGAACTGTTTCTTCAGTCTGCTTGACAGATTCTTTAATCTAGAAGCTCTTTATCAGTGAACAAGACAGAAGAGGACTTTTCTTTTCTTAGGCTTTGTATTGATGAGATAAAAAGTTGCACATCAGGAAAGTAATCGGTCACATCTACACCCCTTCTGCCCTCAGTTTCCGTCACAAATGTTCTGATACTTTGAGCACTGTAACCCCCTCTACCTTTACATTCTTGTAGGTCAGACACAGTTGAACTATCCGACATTTCCCCCTCCGCCTCATCGTCTCCCTCACTCAGCCCAGCCGCGTTTTCACTGTCTGCCTCAGCTAGGGCCGCGTACCTGCCCTGCGTAACCGGTGGGGCTGCAGCGGGACCCTCGCCTTCCTCAGCAGCACAAGCCGTAACATTACTGCGTTTTCGCGCGGTTCCTTCCTCCTCCCAGCTTGTCTTTTTAGCAGGCCGTTTAAACCCATCGTATGGCTCAGGTGCGTTATCGTCGCCTTCCTCCATTTCAATCTCTCCCCACACACTTCCCTGTGCTGTAGCAGAATCTTCTGCTGCATTTTCATTCCCGATGTCCCCCATCGATGCTGGTCTGTGCATTTCCCCATCAAGCAACTCATCTCCCTTATTTAAAGGTTCAGAAACATTTACACTCTCCTCGGGCGCGCTTCCTCTGGTGTCTTTGTGTTTTCATTACCATTAAGCTGTAAAGGCCGATCTTGTAAATCGTCATTAGTGACATGCAGGTTATCACGAACAACTTCTCTGTTCTCTTTCACTGGACAATTTTTAACTAAATGCCCCTCACTTCCACACCCAAAACATTTCATTTCATCCGAACTCAGAAAAATCACATAATCGAAACCATCAATCTTAAACCTCATAGCAACATTTAAACTTTCATCCATTTTGTTGAGCACCATGTAAACTTGTCTCCTAAAAGACATTACATGTTTTAACTCCGGCGACTTGCACCCCAAAGGAATATAGCGGATTTTTGAAACTAAACGACCGTGACGTACTAATTCTTTTCTATAGTCTCATTCCTCAAAAATGGGGGGACATTCGATAACGTTACTTTACGTGCTGGCGCCGCCAACGGAGACACCTGCACGAACGAGCCATCGATCACTACACCCTTTTCTACAATTGTCTGCACCAGATCGACAGAACTCAAAAATAATACGATTGCGCCGTTCATTCGCGAGGCGGACTTAATGTTCTCGCAACCGATCACATTGCCTACCGCCAACACCGCACTTTCTAAGGGGAAAAAAACATCACACAGAAGTTTTATCCCATGGCGGCGGCTCAATCGTTCTAAATTCGCAGCCATTATGGCTGCTGTGGCCAGATGCCACTTCACACAAAAGAAAACGGAAAAACTTTCAAACAATTCACCAAGAAAATGAAAATGGGAAAGGGGGAAAAAAAGTTAAACAAAACACTTCACTCACCAGACTCAGAGCCCACCACCAGCACTCGCGCCAGATCAACCACCCAACATGCACTGCGACAATGAAACAGGATAGATAGATAGATAGATAGATAGATAGATAGATAGATAGAAAGGCACTATATGATAGATATATAGATAGATAGATAGATAGATAGATAGATAGATAGATATGAAAGGCACTATATAGATAGATAGATAGATAGATAGATAGATAGATAGATAGATAGATAGATAGATAGATAATGAAAGGCACTATATGATAGATAGATAGATAGATAGATAGATAGATAGATAGATAGATAGATAGATAGAAAGGCACTATATGATAGATAGATAGATAGATACGAAAGGCACTATATGATAGATAGATAGATAGATAGATAGATAGATAGATAGGAAAGGCACTATATGATAGATAGATAGATAGATAGATAGATAGATAATGAAAAGCACTATATGATAGATAGATAGATAGATAGATAGATAGATAGATAGATAGATAGATAGATAGGAAAATAGATAGATAGATAGAATCTGAAGGCACTATATGATAGATAGATAGATAGATAGATAGATAGATAGATAGATAGATAGATGAATCTATAGATAGATAGATAGATAGAGATAGATAGATATGAAAGGCACTATACACTAGATAGATAGATAGATAGATAGATAGATAGATAGATAGATATGTTCCAAGATCAGTCCAGCCTGTCATTATTTTTTTTTATTTTTTTTTTATTAATTTTATTACAATCCATACAAAGCAATCAAGTTTTTACAAAGAGAAAAATTAAGTTAAGAACAGATCGATCCCCAGCCTGTCATTAATGAAGATCCCCAAGTACTTGTAGAAATGAACTACCTCTCCATCCACTCCTTGACTAGTGACCAGACGTAGAGGCTTTCTGGTGTGGTGAAAGTCAATAATCAGTTGCTTGGTTCTGTTCATGTTAAGATGCAGACAATTTTCTTTGCCCCAAGAAACAAATCTCTCCACCTGACACGGTTTCTGTACTATGATGTGGGGACTGGGTTACAGACACAAATGGAGGGTTATTCACGATGGAAGTTAATTCTTTAAAAAGAGCATGCTGAGGTTCCACATGATTCATTTTGGAGGGATGTATTATATTACTTCTAATATCATTTATTTTGTGCTTAAAAAATGATGCAAAAGCCTGAAACGTTTCGCTAGATGCTTTCAGGAGGCATTCAATTGAAAGAACTGGGTTTAGGTGATCAGTCAGTGAGCATAAAAATCTTGGATTCCCAGCATCATCATTTATAATTTTAGAAAAACAGCAACGCCTCTCAAGATGGACTGCTTTATTACATTCATCTACATGTGCCTTTACTATCTCATAGTAGACTGTTAATTTAGTTTTTTTACATCTGTGCTATTTTCTTTTACGAGCCAACACTTTAAGTGCCAGAGAATTTCTTAAAAATTGTGCAGGTACTTTTAAAGTTTTATTCAAGCATTTATTTTAACCAAAATACTTCTTACTCTAGCGAACGTAACAGTTTGATGAAGTACGTTAACTTTAACTCAAGTATCATTCTGAGTCCTTTTTACAAGTCTGCCAACAGGTCATCTTGATCTTGCAGACCATCAGCGCTAATAATGCAATAGCTGGCGTATCAGCGTCACCTTGACCTCTCTTGTTTAAAGCCCATTTGTCTGCACACCCAGGTTAGCCATCTCTGCCCTGTCACTCATTCCAAATCTTTTTCCTAGCTCAATTATCATATTATTATCATATGCATATTACTTAACATTAACAGTTACTTCTTTTTTTTTGTAAACTCAGACTCATGGTAGTATGTTTTATATTTATATGATAATTACATTTAACAGTTCCTTTGGCTTGACATGTTATAAAAATCCCCTAATTCCCACATAAGTTATAACTTGCCGGTAGATAAAAGTGATTGCATAAGAATGAACACTTAATAACAAACTGTTTGATAAGAGCTGAGAAGGATTTGAATGTTGACAGCATATATTTCCTTACATTACAATTCTTATAGTTGGACAACAATGGGACTAAGCTTATGGATATACTGGACTGTGAGAGGACACTGTAAGCTGGTGTTCAATACACTGTACACAGCATACCGGTCATCAGTCAACGAGGGGCCCTGTTTTAAATGCTTAATAAATCAGTAAGAATCAAAGCCAGTAGCTGTAACTGCTTGTGTACATTTTTAATAACCCTTACAAGTTATTAACCATGCCTTTCCTGGGCGATGCCAGTGTGGTGTTTGCATCTTCAAGTTGCACTGAGATGTTTTGACTATAAACCACTTTGTAACCACACATCCTTTCTTAACAACGGTGCTGGTGCAGGAACAGATGCTGGCAGAGATGACTGGTAAGAAGTCCTTTTGGCAAAAAAACACCTTCAGACAAATGGAAAGGAGCACTTAAAATCATCCAAAACAGCATCTTACGGATTGTCAATTGGACAAATTGAAACACGTACTGAATTTTTCTTTTGCTATATTGGTAAAGTGTTTTATTAAATAATATACTGCTTAGCACACGGCAGATTTTGGAATCTCACTGTAAGTAAAAGTTATAAAATGTTAGTCGTTCCTCATAAAGGATAGTCAGTCTCGGCCCAAATACCAGGGTAGGGTAAGCAGGCTGGTGCTCGTCATGTGCTGTCTTCTTAATGGGAGACGTAGTGAGACCCTGACTCAACCCACCCTCCACTCTGACACGAGCTCTTTAGGTGACAACCCCTAACTGTCAGACGACACAGTAAAAAGTTCTTGAGATATCAAATTCACATCAGCCTGCAAAAGGCTGATAAGAGCAAAATAACAGTCTACCACAGTATCCGGGTTGTGGTTTTAACAGACAGATGCAAGACAAAAACATCACAATTGCAAAGCGGATATTCGGTTTGCAGGGACAAAAAAAAAAACAGCATAAAGAAATGACAGGGACGAGAAACAGAAGGAAGGAAATATGCTGTGACTTGAATAAGAGATCTGGTCTTTTGTGGAACTTCTCTAAAGGCCAGCAGAAGGCAAATTCAGGCAGGATCTATGAAAATACATCTGTCCAGCTCTTAAAATCCGTCATGGCTGTTGCTTTACTTTGATGCATACGATTTCAAAGAATTAACACAATCTCTTTTAGTTTTTTTTCATGTTGTTTTTTGCTTCTTCTATGATCATATTGATCATATCTTCATGGTGAATTTTCATCTTAGAGGTTTCCTTCATGTTTAGTAGGACCACCATTCCCCATCTCTTACAATATGATACATGTTCCTCTGTGTGATATAAAAAAATAAGAAGAGACAGGAATTAGGAAGGGGATTTAACCATGAAAACTAACCTCTATGAACCTTTGGTGGTAGCACGATGGGACACCTGGGTAAACTCATGCAATGGGAGTTAAACCAAAAGAGAAGCAGGCAGGGAACGGAGCGCTCTTGTGACTTCATAGTTGCTAGCTTAACTCTTTTAAGGATGAATATATTTACCAAAAAACAATGGTTTCACTCACAAATCAACATAAAACGTCTGTTGCTGCATGCTGTGGCTGCCAGTTTGCCAAGAATGTGTGTCAGGCTTGCTGCCAGGCTGTCTTTGCGTGGCTGGGACAGCAGCAGCGGTCACGGTCGCAGTGCATTACAATTTGATTTCTACCTCTTATCATTGTTATGTGGCCATCCTCCCTGGCGAACGCTGTCAGTAAAACAATTAGCTGGGGACCGATCAGCTGAAACTGGAACTTCACATTCGTCTTCAATCACGTGTATCAAAAACTCAGTCCGACAAGTCATAGTCCAGTTCAGAGATAATAGCAAAACATCATCCAGTGAGTATTTTGCTTAACATAATCGCTTTGATCTCTCGGCAGATTTCAGTGCCATTTTTGCTGTTGTGTGTGCCTTGCTACTCACGAGAGCGAAGGGAATCTCGGTCAGACCAATGAATCTAACTTTCCTTCTAGCAACGAAAGTCCAACTAAAATGTAACGGTTGGGTTTGTCACAGTTTACAGTTGATTACCATCGTCAGCTCTTCCTTTTGACAAAAGTCGACATCAGCCCTGAAAGAATTAATGTATGTCAGGCAGTAAAACTGTCACATGGACCATAATCCTTATGTTCGTGGAAAACAGACAAAAGAAGAGCAGTAAAAAAGGGAATATGAAACGATTTTCTGAGATATTACCAATAAACTATCAAATAAGTACAATCATTAGGAAAAACAATTCAAGATAAAGCTAGCCAGAAAAGTAAATAAAGTATAGATGACCAACCTGACACTATTTTAGCAGATAAGTAACTTCCAATATGATAAACAATCAAAAAAAGACATCAAAAATAGCTATTTTACAATTAAGGAGTGATGGCATTCCAGTACAAGCCTTTAGATTCTGAAACCTCAGTTTTTATACTTCCCCTGCTATTCAAAAATATAAGGATTGAAGGAGAAATACCACTGGAAAGAGGCACTCCTAAGTCAAAATACCCAAGAAAAGTGACCTTAGTAACTCTGACAGCTATACATGTACATCTCTGCTTTCAATTCCCAGTAAAGTATTCAGCTAAATTCACTTAAAGGAATGTTTTTTTGGGGTCATGGATAGAGGGTAAACATCACAAAGCTTTATAGTGGAATCCAGAGTCAGACAAAGATGCTGCTGTCTCCATTTCTCTTTCTGCTGCTGCATGACCTGATCATGAAAATGAATCTGTACATACAAAGGAAATGGAACACAATGGACACCTTGGATCCAGCTTGAAGATGTAGACTTTAGTGATGATTTAGCTGTCCTCTTGCTAACTAGCAAATACACGCAATGCAAAACAACTACGCTAGAACACATCTCAGCATAAGGCCTGCTTAAAGCCCATGTCATTATTCTCCTCCTCCTCCACCTCCTCATGAAGTAAAGGTTTGGAGCACATGAAAAGCCTAAAAGGAGCAGGAGAAGAAAGGGAGCAGAAACTCTTGATGCCATGGAGCTTTTTTCCCTTAGATTTCCAGATGGGGACCCGAAGGCAGACACAGAAGCCAACCCCAGCCAGACACAAGGACCCCACAGTGAGCCCACAGCAGTCCTTTGGCAACTTGGGAATGACAATAACTCTAAAAAAGAATGGTAGAAACTTTACAATCCAGATTTTCTCCACAAAACAAGAGAGAAGGAACTCCACCCTGTTACCTGTGTCAACTCTGCTTTAAGAGAAATCACCAAGCTCTTTGAGAATGAGGATTCTTTAGGAAGATGAATTTATCCAGAAAAAAAGGTCTAGAAGACCCTGGCTGAGGCTAACAGGATGGGGATCCCACTCAATGGAATTTGGTTTCTTGTCCTTTAACAAAACATAAGAAAACATTGAATCTATAAGGGAGCATTGCCACCACTACAGTACTTCTTGATATTTAATTCTTCATTACTTTTACTGGGCGGCACGGTGGCGCAGTGGTAGCGCTGCTGCCTAGCAGTTAGGAGACCTGGGTTCGCTTCCCGGGTCCTCCCTGCGTGGAGTTTGCATGTTCTCCCCGTGTCTGCATGGGTTTCCTCCGGTTTCCTCCCACAATCCAAAGACATGCAGGTTAGGTGGATTGGCGATTCTAAATTGTCCCTAGGGTGTGTTTGTGTGTGTCCTGCAGTGGATTGGTTCCTGCCTTGTGCCCTGTGTTGGCTAGGATTGGCTCCAGCAGACCCCTGTCTTCGGATTCAGCGGGTTAGAAAATGGATGGATGGATGGATTACTTTTACTACTCTAGCTCTGCTATCTCATTCCTTTACACAAACTCATAATTTGTGATGAGATTCATAAGAGTGGTGTCATAAACTGACTAAATCTACATTGTGAGTGACCAAAGTTCCATATGCTGTATATACATGATATACAGCCCAACACACATTTCACTCAGTGTGAGCACCTCCCAGTATTGTGTCTTACTCAGGCCTAAACATTAGATTTGATCCTGAGACCTCCACAATGCACATACATTTTGAATACCCTTTATCCCTAATGCAGAGCCACAGAGCAAGCTGGTTTACTATGTCACATGAATGGGAAAAAGTGAAAGCCTGTAACAATATAAACCTGGTAGAGAAGCAATAGTAATAGCCTGTAGAAGCTACTCTAATGGTTGATTCATTTAAATTGTTTGGAGATAAACCAGCTTGGGTTAAATTCTGTGGAATATTTAGCTAAGAAAGGTATTGCAGCGGGTGGCATGGTGGTGCAGTGGTAGCGCTGCTGCCTCGCAGTTAGGAGACCTGGGTTCGCTTCCCGGGTCCTCCCTGCGTGGAATTTACATGTTCTCCGTGGGTTTGCTCCAGTTTCCTCCCACCGTCCAAAGACATGCAGGTTAGGTGGACTGGCGATTCTAAATTGGCCTTGGTGTTTGTGTGTCTCCTGCGGTGGGTTGGCACCCTGCCCAGGATTGGCTCCAGCAGACCCCTGTGTTCGGAGTTAGAGGATGGATGGAGGTATTGCAGTATTCAGTTTTATTACTCAAGCTGTGACACAACAGACATATTTCTGTGTTTAAAGTTATCTGTATATCAGCATTTTATGTGACGCTGTCCTGATTATCCTGATAACTTACAGAAAAGAAAACGATAACAAATTGTCACATTTGTGTGCGCAGTCGACACCTTCAGAGCTCTCAGGAGGTAAATGATACAATACAATAAAATACAATTTATTTTTATATTGCCCAAAATCACACAAGAAGTCCTGCAGTGGGCTTTAACAGGCCCTGCCTTTTGACAGCTCCCAGCCTTGACTCTCTAGAAGACAAGAAAAAACTCAAAAAAAAACCCTTGTAGGGAAAAAATGGAAGAGACCTTGGGAAAGGCAGTTCAAGGAAGTCCTTTTCAAGAAGGGTTGGGTGTGCAGTGGGTGTCAAAAAGAAGGAGGTCAAAACAATACAATACAATACACAGAACAGAACAAATCCTTAATACAGTATAAAAATGCAATTGAAATATTACAAGTGCAGTGCAGAATTTAACAGTAAACAATATTACATAATATGATTTGGATTTGTTTAGAGTCCTGGAGACCTCAGCCATCAAGCTGCCTCCCCTATTGGCCATTTCACAGCTGAGACAGCCAATCCGATGAAAGGACCCTTCTCCCCGACAATTCCTGTGATCCTCCATCAGACATGACTTTACCTCAGGCAGGCAAAACAACTTGGCAGGTGGGCCGTGGCACCAAGTGCCTCATTTGAGTACTGAGAAAAGAAACAGAATATGTGAAGGTTAGTAAGAAATTATAACTATCATATTACTTATGTTTTAGTGGTAATGACTAACAACAGAGATGCAGTCTGTACAGTTAATGAGCAGCTCTAGTCAGGATATGCTAAACTGAAGTAGTGAGTCTTCAGCCGAGACTGAAGGGGCATCTCTTATAGTAGCAGGCAGACCATTCCACAGTTTAGGGGCCCTGTAACTAAAAGTTCGACCTTTTACAGTTATTTTATTAATCCTTAGAATCATAAGCAGACCGGCATCTTTAGATCTTAATGTGCGCTCTGGTTTATAAGTCAAAATAAGTTCAGACTAGTAAGCTGGACCTTGGCCATTAAGGCTTTATATGTTAAAAGGAGGCTTCTATCTGTGGCACCCCTGCAAGAGAACCACCTCTTTCAACCTTCACAAACATATGCAGTTTTTAATATCTGGAAAAAATTAGGAATTAACTTGCTTAGAGATCTTTATATAGACAACGTCTTTGCATCCTATGAACAATTACATTCCAAATTTAACATTCCAGCTACACATTTCTTTCACTATCTTCAAATCAGGAACTTTGTTAAACAGAACCTTCTAGATTTTCCTCATCTTGCACCCTCATCCACGTTGGAAAAAATATTGCTCAATTTTAAGGAATTAGACTCCATCTCTACAATATATAAAATCATTTTACAATCCCTCCCTTTTCAAAGATCCAAGAGGACACTGGGAAAAAGATCTCTCAATTAATATATCAGAAAAGGAGTGGAAAATAGCAATGCAGAGAATTCACTCAAGCTCCATATGCGCAAAGCATACAATTATACAACTTCAAATTATATATCGAGCACATCTGTCTCGACTAAAACTCTCAAAATGTTTCCAGGGCATGATCCAACCTCGAGCGTTGCAGCCAAGTCCCAGCCTCACTGGGTCACATGTTCTGGGCCTGCACCAAATTAACATTATTCTGGACAAAAAGTTTTAATTACCTCTCAGACAGCCTTGGACTCACAATCCCTCCTAACCCATTAACAGCTGTGTTTGGGGTTCTTCCAGAGGGTCTTAAGGTGGAGAAAGACAAACAAATTGTGATTGCATTCACTACACTGTTGGCGCGCAGACTTATTCTGATAAACTGGAAGAACCCAAACTCTCCTCTTTTAAGTCAGTGGGAAACTGATGTGTTATATTATTTAAAATTGGAAAAAATCAAATACTCAGTTAGAGGATCCGTACAGACTTTTTTCAAACCATGGCAGGATCTAATCAGTAATATTTTAAAATAAGTTTGTAAAGCACAGAGAATTTATTAATTTAGGTATTTTTACAAGCCTTAAATTTTACACCGTTTGGCTTGCTCTCTCTCTCAGGGGTGGGGATCGATCTGTTCTTAACATAATTCTTTTTTTTGTAAAAACTTGATTGCTATGTATTGATTGTAATAAAATTAATAAAATAAAAAAAAAAGGATGATTTTGAAATCTGCCTGAAACTTAACTGGGAGCCAGTGTAAGGATTTAAGGACTGGAGTTATGTGTTTGTATTTTCTTGTTCTTGTAATAATTCTTGCAGCAGCATTTTGGATTAACTGGAGGCTGTATAAAGAACAATTTGAACATCCAGTGAACACAGCATTGCAGTAGTCAGTCCTACTAGAAATAAATGCATGAATTAATTTCTCAGAATCCTGCTTATTTAAAAAACGTCTTAACTTCCCAACATTTTTAAGATGGAAGAAACATGATTTGGACAACTTTCTAATGTACGCTTTAAATGACTAGAGTCAAAGATAACTCCTAGATTGCGGGCTGATTCAGTAAAATGAATGTCGATTCCAACTAAGTTAAATGATGACAAAATATTGTCATACCACCACGAGAATGGAAGAAAGTGCTACCACATGAATCACCTCTCCTTTACCACACACAGTTCTGAAGCTCACCAGCTGAAGGACCTTGTGACACACTTTTGGTTCTGCCCAGAAGCCCCGCCCCTTTTTGGTTGGCAGTATATAAATAATGAAGCCACTGGAAGTCAGTGGTCAGTCTGGAACGATGTGATGCAGAGGACACAATGCTCTCTCCAGTGACTCCTGTTTTTTTGTTTAGTGACACTTTTTGCACCTATGAGTGCTATTTATTCTCATATTTTATTTAGACCAATCCAGTTGTGTTACTGACTGGTACTCCAACTCTTAGTATATTTCATATCTTCCTCCTTTGCATCTCACAAAGTTCAAACTACCTAGGGTTCAGTTAATGTGACAAGAAAGTGAATCTAGTTTAAAAGGTGGTTGAAAATAGATGTATACAACCAATTAGAGACTAAGATTTGAAGATCTGAATGCCTAACCAAGAACAAAAATCAAAGTCAAAGATCCTTTCCTATATCAACACAAAACACTAAAGTGAGGCTCTCATTTTGATTGTGCAAAGTTCACACGAGTGAATACATTCTTTTATAGGGGTAATAATAATAACAATACAATTTATTTATTTTGTAGGCGCCTTTCTAAACACTCAAGGACACCAAACAATAGATAAAACACACATTATAAACAAAACTAAAATACAAAAATTAAAATCAGACAGAGCAATTGTAGTCAAAGAGAAAAAGCAGTCTTAAACAGATGAGTTTTAAGTTTGGATTTGAAAAGTGAAAATGATTCAATATTTCTAAGCTCAGATGGTAGTGAGTACCAGAGCTGGGGAGCAAAGCAACTGAATGCTCTGCTCCCCATAATGGTAAGACGGACGAAGGGGACAGTCAATCGGATGGAGGAAGGGGATCTGAGGTTGCAGGAGGGAATGGCAACATGGAGGAGGTCAGACAGATATGGAGGGGAAAGGTTGTGGATAGCCTTAAAAGTTAACAGAAGAATTTTGAATTGAATGTGGAACTTAACTGGAAGCCAGTGAAGCTGCTGCAAGACGAGAGTGATGTGGTGAATGGAGGGGGTCCTAGTAATGATGCAGGCAGCTGAATTCTGGACCAGTTGAAGCTTATAAAGAGATTTGTGAGAAAGACCAGAAAAAGGGAATTACAATAATCCAGACGAGAAGTGACAACGCTATGGATGAGGATAGTAGTGGTGTGGGGAGTGAGGGAGGGGCGAATACGATTAATGTTACGCAAGTGGAAATATGCAGACTGGGAGATGTTATGATGGGACTGAAAAGATAAAGTACTGTCAAGGATAACACTCAGACTGTTAACCTGTGGGAAAGGGGAGACAGAGGAATTATCAATAACAAAGGAAAAATGATCAGTTTTGCATAATGTTGATTTTGTACCAATGAGGAGAACCTCAGTTTTGTCACTATTTAATTTAAGAAAATTTGAAGAAAACCAGGATTTGATTTCTGCTATGCAATCAATAAGCGAGGAGGGTGGAAAGGAAAACGTAGTTTTGCTAGTATGATAGAAATGGGTGTCATCAGCATAACAGTGGAAGCTAATGTTATATTTATGAAAGATATTACCAAGGGGAAGGAGGTAAATAATGAAAAAGAGGGGCCCAGGACAGAGCCCTGGCTGGGGCACACCTGAAGTAACAACGGTGGGTTGGGATGTGAAAGTTTTAAGCTGAACAAACTGAGTGCGGCCTGAGAGGTAGGATCTGAACCAATCTAGTGGAGTGTGGGTAATGCCAATCGAAGATAATCTATTGAGAAGAGTAGTGTGACAAATAGTGTCAAAGGCTGCACTCAGATCAAGGAGGATGAGAATAGTAATTACACCAGAATCAGCTGCCATAAGGAGGTCGTTAGTAACTTTGATAAATGCCGTTTCTGTACTATGGAGGGGGCGAAAAACAGACTGGAACGGTTCATACAGATTATTTTGAGATAAATGAAAGTGAAGCTGAACAGCCGCTATTTTTCCAAGAATATTGGAAATGAAGGGTATATTAGAAATAGGATGAAAATTACTGAAATTAGTCGGATTGGCACCAGGTTTTTTCAGTATTGGGGTTATTACAGCAGTTTTAAAAAGATGAAGGAACAGTACCAGTAGTGAGAGAAGAGTGGATTATAGCAGAAATAAGAGGGACCAGAGAGAGGAGGCAGGCTTTGACCAGAACTGTAGGGAGGAGGTCCAGTTGACAGGTGGATGGCTTAGACTTACAGACAAGATCTGAGATTTCTGAGAAAGTAGGAAGCTGAAAAGAGGAAACTGAGTGAGTTGGTAGGTGAAATTCAAATGAAGTACTGGAGGAATCCATACCGAGAGTCTGGTGTATCTTCTGGATTTTTTCATTAAAAAAGGACATTGGTCAAAAATCAGTTGAATAACATGAGAAGGTAAAGAATCCGGGGGTTGTGTGATAAGTAGTGAAAACAATGACTTGGTGTTGCCTTCATTGGAAGAAATAATGAGAGTATAATAGTTAGATTTAGTTTGGGCAATACAGTCCTTGTAATAAAGCATATGGTTTTGTGAACAAAGAGACCAGTTTTTTTATACATTCGTTCAAGTTGCCGGCCTTTGGCTTTCAAAAGCAGAAGTTCAGACGTGAACCAAGTAGCAGAGTAGGAGAAAGAAACAGATCTAGTTTTTAATGGAGTGAGAGAGTTAAGAATACCATTAAGTCCATTGTGATAGTGTGAGACCAGTTCTTCAGGAGTGGATTTATTTATTTATTTTTTTTTATTTACCTTTATTTAACCAGGCAAAACAGATTAAGAACATGTTTCTTATTTACAACTGTGGCCTGGAAAGGGCAAAGCCTTAAGAGGGAAATGGGGGATTGGGGGTGAGAAAAAAAATAAAAAATAAAACATATTAAGAAAGATACACATATACAATATAAACGAAATTACGAAAGAGAAAAAAAAATGGATAAAGTGGATAAATTATGAATGTCCATAAAGGAATCAATACTAGAGGAAAGAGAGTCTAAGTTAATATTCTTAATATTATGGATGGACATGAGTCGGGAAAACTTAGTATTGGAAAGTGCAAGTTTAACATTGAATGAAATAAGAAAACGATCAGTTATGGGGAGTTCATCTGCGGGACAATCAAGCGGGGTAACTCCAGAACAGCAAATCAAGTCCAAGATATGTCCTTTGGAATGATTGGGAACATCAGTATGCTGCTGAAATCCAAAACTCTCAAGGCAGGATGTAAAGTCTCTAGTAATAGGGACATTGATATTATCCATATGTATATTGAAATCCCCCTGAAGTATTATGTTTGATGAAGCAGTAGATAAGTGTGTAAGAAAAACAGCAAAGTCATTCAGAAAGTCATTATTTGATTTAATTTAAGTTAATTGACACAAGAGATTCAAAAGAACTGAAGGGTAGAGGGTAGTGTGATGACGTCAAAAGGTTGAGCATCATGTGACTTGCAGTGGAGACGTTGCTGCAAATAATAAGGCTACAACCAGTGCCACCTCCTCTTGGGGGTCCCTCACTCCCCAATCCACAATCCTTTTTCAGGCATGCCTATAAATTAATTCATTCTGTACATGTTTATATCTACGTTTATATTGTCACATATGCGTTCCTGGGGAACCGCCTTCTTATATCCAAGAAGGTAAAAGCGTTACCACTTTGGGATGAGAAGGGACATTGACGCTAACCATTTCTTCTGTGTCCACATCAATTCCTAAAGAACCTCCCAGGATGGCTCCTAGCCCCACACTCAATGCCCAGGTTACCATAAAAACAATTGGTCCCGAAGAAGAAGGCATTCATTTAGAACCTAAATTTCAACAGAGACAGAGCTCCCGCTCTGTATTGACCTAAGCACTCTGTTTCATTTATTTATTTATTTTTGATTCTCTGGTAAAACTAGGTTGCCCAGTTGGCATCCCAAAATTTTGTGCTTAGAATGGACTTTATCCAAAAAAGCATGTAATGGAAGTGACTGATGGACCACACAAATAGTTCTGCTTGCCAATACAGTAGATGATTGACTGAAGGTGAGGTGATGTACTATACAGGAAAACAGAACACGAAGCACTGTGTCTACAGAAGACCAGGCACTGTTCATTACCTGCCTAGTACCATTCCTTCAGTGAAGCATGATGATGGAAGCATCACGCTATGTGGGTGCTTCTCAGCGGTAGGTACAGGGAGACTCAAGGTTCAAGCTTGCTTTATTTAGACATGTTTACACAAGAAAATATGAAATTGGCCAATAACAAGACAGAAAGAAATGAAACAAAACAAACAGAGACAAGACAGGTTAAGGTAAGGCTGTTTGATAATGCATATTTACACAAAAATTGTTACAGGATAAA
Source organism: Polypterus senegalus (assembly GCF_016835505.1). NCBI lineage: Eukaryota > Metazoa > Chordata > Cladistia > Polypteriformes > Polypteridae > Polypterus > Polypterus senegalus. The sequence goes on from NC_053164.1 coordinate 47,114,116, forward strand.
TATCAAACCATAATCATTTTCTCCAATATTCCTTATTAAAAAGTCATATGGCACTAGGAAGAAAGGAAATTCTGGAGTGGTTTGTGTGGGTTTTTAAAGCGACTATTCTTCCCGATTTATTGAAGTTAAGCTCTACATGTAATGGACGTCTGTCATCAGTTGAAATTATTTCTAGTTTCTTTAGCATTGTCTTCTGACGCACACTTGCCAGATCAACATCAGTCCCAAAACTTTAGCTGCATGCTTAGTAATCTGCTGGAGCTTTTTAAAATGTTGGTTTGTTAGACCACTAAACCGGGCAATGAAATTTAAAGTGATAGACTGAATCAAACTGTGATAAAAGGAAAACAGGAGGTCCTTACCTACTTACCTACTTCAAATAGTTTGAGTTTACAGAAGAGAACTAAACGCTGATTGCATTTAGAGAATATTTTTTCTGTATTTCTATTCCAGTTAAGATTGTTATCTAAGTTTTTAAATTCATTTACTATTTCTAGCTCCTCCCCCAAAACAACAATGGGTGAACATACAGATTTCTGTCTCTTAAAATAAAATATCATTTCTTTGTTCTTTTTAACTTTCAGAGTGAGAATGTTTTTATTATGCCAGTTTACCATCCAGTCCAGTTGATCTAGATAGTGGCTTTCATCTTCCCCCAGATATGCGTCCTATGAGCATGGTTTCATCCCATTATTTGATAATGGAGCAGTGGTCATTGTTCTGTCTCAGGTCACTTGTGTCACATGTGTACAGAGTAAATAGTAATGGTGATAAGACACACCCCGGTGGACTTCCTGTGTTTGAATGAATGACTTTTGAAAAAGCGTCCTGTACCTTGACTGTCTGTGAACGATTTAAAAGAAAGTCCTTAATCCATAATGTGATAAATGGGTTCACATTCATACTATTCAGTTTTCCAATCAGTATGTGAGGCTGGAAGGTATTGAAAGCTGAAGAAAAATCCAGAAATAGCTCTCTGACATACTGTATGTACCAAAATATAGATCTGATGTGAGATAAACTTTTGGTTACACGGTGAGCAAATTGGTGGTTATCTTGAAAAGACTTTGCCATTAAAACATTTTTCACCAAAAGTTCGAAGCATTTCACTGGAATAGAAGTGAGAGCCATTGGTATGTAGTGATTCAGACAGCTTGGCCTGGAAACCTTAGAAACTGGGATAATGACGGATTGTTTCCACAGCTTAGGTACAATGGCACCAATGAAAAACTGGAGAGAGCTGCTGAACGCAGGACTTTAAGAGCCGACCTGATATGCCGTCTTGCCCCACTGCCCTGTTTGTTTTAGCCCGCTGCAAGCTTTTCTCCACTTCAGAGAAACTAAACCCTATCACAGCAGAATTCCTGGTGTCTTTAATAAAGCATCTTCTTTACTTCTGCATTTTAGGTGCTGAAATTCCCAAAGTTTAGACTTAAACCAACATAGACCACCTGTGGAGATACCTGAAGATAACAGTTTACAGACACTTCTCATCCATTCTAACAAGCTTGAGGGCATCTGCAAGGAAGATTGGAATAAAATGCCCAAATCCAGGGGTGCAAAGTCTGTACTGACTTACTCAAAAGATCAAGAGCTGTAATTGTTGCCAGAGGGACTTCTACAGTACTGAATTAAGTTCTGAATTGCCTGTATGAATGAGAGATTTTAGTTTTGTGTTTTTAATAAATGTTCAAAACTTTCTGAAAACGTGTTTTTGCTTTGTTATTATAGAATAATGAGTGTAGATTGATGGGTGTAAATAACAACAACATTTATTTATATAGCACATTTTCATACAAATGATGTAGCTCAAAGTGCTTTACATGATGAAGAAAGAGAAAAAAGACAAAATGAATAAGAATTAAAATAAGGGAACATTACTTAACATAGAATAAAAGTAAGGTCCGATGGCTTTTTTTCCAGACAGCTGGAGAAAAAATAAAATCTGCAGGGGTTCAGAGGCCACAAGACCATCAGGCCCCCTCTAGGCATTCTACCTAACATAAATGACCTCAACCAGTCCTTATTGTATTCAGGGCTCTCATGGAAGGACTTGATGATGACGGTCATGTGGACTTCTGGCCTTTAATCCATCAATGTAGGGACATCACGGTGCTTTGATTAGGTGGTGGTGGCGCAGGTCGGCACCCTAGAAAACCGGCAAAAGAACAGAAGAGAAAGTAGGAGTTAATACAGATTTTGAATATGAATACAGTAATCCCTCCTCGATCGCGGGGGTTGCATTCCAGAACCCCCCGCGATAGATGAAAATCCGCGAAGTAGAAACCATATGTTTGTATGGTTATTTTTATATATTTTAAGCCCTTATAAACTCTCCCACACTGTTAACATTATTAGAGCCCTCTAGACATGAAATAACACCCTTTAGTCAAACGTTTAAACTGTGCTCCATGACAAGACAGAGATGACAGTTCTTGCTCACAATTAAAAGAATGCAAATATATCTTCCTCTTCAAAGAATGCGTGTCAGGAGCAGAGAATGTCAGAGAGAGAGAGAGAGAGCGACAGAAAAGCAAACAATCAAAAAATCAATACGTGCTTTTGGGCTTTTAAGTATGCCAAACCACCGCGATAAAGCAGCATTTTTTAGAGGAGCGTCCGTATCCTCTAGGCAAACAGCATCTGTGCAAACAGCCCCTCTGCTCACACCCCCTCTGTCAGGCGCAGAGAATGTCAGAGAGGGTGAGAGAGACCAAGATAAGCAAACAATCAAGCACCGCGCGGGAAGCACATCGTATATCATTGAGCAGTTTTATTTAATACGTAATACAGTACATGTTCTGATTGAGTAGATTCTAAGCCATCCGCCAATAGCGTCCCTTGTATGAAATCAACTGGGCAAACAAACTGAGGAAGCATGTAACCTAAATTAAAAGACCCGCAGAAATCCACGAACCAGCGAAAAATCCGTGATACACATTTAGATATGCTTACATTTAAACTCCACGATAGAGTGAAGCCGCGAAAGTCGAAGCGTGATATAGCGATGGATTACTGTACCATGAATAATAATGATAATTAATTGAATATACAGAGTATCAGGATTGAACTAAGATGAAGTTATAAAAAGGCCATGTTAAAGTAATGTGTTTTCAGCAGTGTTTTAAAGTGCTCCACTGTATTTGCCTGGCAAATTCCTATTGGCAGGCTATTCCAGATTTTAGGTGCATAACAGCAGAAGGCCGCCTCACCACTTCTTTTAAGTTTAGCTCTTGGACTTCTAAGTAGATGCCCATTTGAAGATCTAAGGTTACGATTTGGAATATAAGGTGTCAGATATTCCGATATATAAGATGGAGTGAGATTATTTAAGGCTTTGTAAACCATAAGCAGGATTTTAAAGTCAATTCTAAATGACACAGGTAACCAGTGTAGTGACATCAAAACTGGAGAGATGTGCTCGGATTTTCTTTTCCTAGTTAAGATATAGCAAATGTATCCATTTAACACAATAAAGTGGGCAGAAAGTGAAGGGGTCTGAATACTTTCTGAATATACGGTAGATCAGAGAGTCCACTTACACCCCCCACATGTACTGTAAATTACAAACTACTAATGAACTTACATCTTGCATGTAAACTCCACACTATCAAAGTTTTCTTAGACAGAGAAGTGGGCATGTAACAGTCCAGCACAATATCCCATGCCCCACCATCTTTTTCCCTGAAGGCTCAATTTCCCTTTCTTATCATTGGAGTGCTAAGCGGATTGACCTTTCTGTTATAACCAGAATTATTTTTTGCTCCTGTGTGACAGTAATTTAGGTATCCATTGTTCAATTCGGAAAACCTGAAATATGAATTTAAGGAAACGGTCCAGAAGATGTCACGTCTAGATGGAAAAGAGCACGCCACTTATCAGGCAACACTGCTGTCGCCTTTTTTTTTTAGAAACACTTTTCAGCCATCTGCTTTTTCTTTTGGCAGTTGATTACCAAGAAAACACACTTCTGGAGCCCTGTGATACAGACAGTTGTGATGTCAAGATGGGCGTCACCATGACTCACAGCAGGTGGTCCTACCAGCATTACAGCATAAACAGGAAGGCAGCTGCTTTAGGGAAAGTTAACAATTGCTCTGAGGTCATTGGTCAGCAAAAAAAAGAGAAAGTCATGTGAGCCTCAAAAACAACAAAAACAAATACATTTCCTTAATCCTCAATAGCATCGAGACATTCACCTCATAGAGCAGACGACATGCAGGATAATAATAATGTGGTGAGTTAAACAAAGAACAGCAGCCTTCTCGGTAATAATGGCAACATTCACGTATCTATTTTCAGGAATGCCAGTTCTGGGATTCTGAGTGGCAGAATCTTGGCTAGCAGCATGCGGTGCATGTCAGGAACAATCACTGAATGGGATGCCAGTCTAAACAAGTCACATCCATGCTCACTCATAACACGCTGATTTAGTGTTGGCAGTCAAGGTAATACTCACCTTTCGGGTGGTGCAGTGGTTAGTGCTGCTGCTGCTGCTTCTCTGAAATAACATCAGCAGTAGGAAGGCAGAAACCAACCCTGGACAGGGTGCCAGTTTATCATAAGGGCATTATATAGTTTCCAAATAGCCCAAAATACAGTACAATGCAATACAATACAGTTTATTTTTGTATAGCCCAAAATCACACAGGAAGTGCCGCAATGGACTTTAACAGGCCCTGCCTCTTGACAGCCCCCCAGCCTTGACTCTCTGAGAAGACAAGGAAAAACTCCCAAAAAACCTTGTAGGGAAAATGGAAGAAACCTTAGGAAAGGCAATTCAAAGAGAGACCCCTTTCCAGGTAGGCTGGGTGTGCAATGGGTATCAAAAGAAGGGGGTCAATACAATACAATACACAGAACAGAACAAATCGTCAATACAGCATAAAAATAAAAATTTTAGAAGTACAGAGCAGAATTTAACAGTAGATGATATCACATAATGAGATTTGGATATTTTTAGAGTCCTGGAGACCTCATCCATCAAGCTGCCTCCCCCATTTGGCCATTCCACGGTTAAAAACAGTGCTGGGCCAGCCAATCCAATGAAAGGACCCCTCTTTCCCATGATTCCTGTGATTCTCTATCAGGGATGACTTTACCATAGGCAGGCAAAACAACCTGGCAGGTGGGCCATGGCACTAAGTGCCGCATTTGAGTACCGAGAAGAGAAACACAATAGGTGACCTTGTGGTCATCTGAGTGAATGACAGGCTGATACAGAGGTACATTATGGGGCACCAACCTGGCTGGCCCCATTTACTTAAGGCTTTAAATAAAAATAATGCACAATGGCGTATAAAGGAAACAGAAAATATGCCATCAAAATAACATGGCTGAATCAATTACAGTGGCTTTGTTAGTTGTTAGCTGAGAGTGGACCTCCTTCTCTCTGGTCACTTGGCCCAAGCTTGGGTAAGCAGTGACGCCTGCTCCCAGCCAGTCACGCTTTTATAGCCCTGGGAACAGAAGGAGCTGTCAGCTATCCTCATTGGGTGGTTTTTCTGAACTGTGGAGGAAGAAGAGGACAAGACAGTTATCGGCAGTGCCCCCTCTTGGTCCGGGGTGGTATCATACTCAGAGGGTGACGCTCTGATACGCATGTGTGGGGTACTTGAGGAAAAATGGGGAGAACATGCAAACTCTGAATGAACATTTAACAACCAGCTTATGGTATTGGAACTGGGAGGCCACTGTGATTTCATTCTATGTGAATATGCTTTCCAATCTTTATGTAGTGGTTTGGCCATTTTTAAATGGATTCTTTTATTTATTTGGTGCTCTGTATGTTTTAATTTAGCTTTATTTTTCCCCCCATTAAAGCCCAAAGTGACTCTATTCTGTTGGGCCCCTGAGGAAGGTCCTTAACCTGCAATTGCTTTGTCCTGGGTATGACATTAATCTGCATCCAGCCCTGCAAGCAGGCCCTCCAATGTGCAACGGGAAAAACGTGGGGGCTGGCAGCAGAATTGGCACTCCAGCCACCATAAAATACCTCACACTGTTCTACTCCATCTAAACTAGTGTGGTGCTGAGGTGTCACCCGTTACGTGGCTGCACTCGGGTCCTAATCTGGGTTCTTGAGTTGATCATTTGGTGGGTTGGGCAATGTGCTGTAGCAGCGCGTGCTACTAAACTCTCTTCTCTCATCTCCTTTATTTTTATCCAAACAAGTAACTTACCATGTTTGAAATTTGTCTTTCTCCATTCAGTGCCATATTTACAACATTTTAGTAATGTAACTTGTTAGGAATGAAGAACGCTTCACTGTTGTACATCTCTTGATCTTTTCACATTTGCAACCTGACAGAAATACACTGTATGGGAGAGCACCCATACTTTTCACTTATAATACTGAACACTGTAATAAAAGTATGACATGCCAGTCAGGGCGAACGTTAGAACATTAGATAAATTGTGACATGAACAGGTCATTTAGCTCATTTGAGCTCGGCCACCCTGTTCACCTCAATTGTCCAAAGTAAAATCAAGTCGAGATCTGAAGGACCCTAAAGTGCTGCTGCTCTCCACCACACTGTTTGGTAGCTTGTTCCATGTGTCTATGGTCCTTTGCATGAAAAAACAGTTTCTATCATTTTTGAAATTGAAATAATTTCCAACCACGTGCCAGTGTTTTTTTTACAGTAACAACTAAGATCCACAGTACTCATTCCTTTCATAAGTTTAAACACTTCTTCATGTTCCCTCTTAATTTTCTTTTTCTTAAATGTAAAAGGTTCAGCTCCTCCAATCTCTCCTTATAGCTCCTACCACTTAGTCCTGGGATCAGCCTGGTTGCTCTTCTTGGAACTTTCTCTACTGCTGCTATGTCTTTTTTTGTAAAATGGAGACCAGAACTGAACACAGTACTTTAGGGGAGGCCTTACTAGTGCATTATAAAGCTTGAGCATAACCTCCTTGGACTTGTACTCCACACACCAGGGTGCTATATAACCTGACATTCTTTTAGCCTTCTTAATGACTTCTGAACACTGTCTGACGGTTGACAGTGTCGAGTCCACTATGACTCCTAAATCCTTTTCATAAGGTGTACTTTCATTTGTCAGATTCTCTGACTTGTGCTTCACATGTCATGCTATATAGCCTAACTTTCTCTTTGCCTTCTTAATGGCACTGTCTGGGAGTTGATAGTGACGAATCCACTACAATTCCTAGGTCCTTCTTGTAAGCAGCACTTTCAAGTTTCAGACCTCCCACTGTGTATTCAAATCTAACACTTTTACTTCCTATATATAATATTTTACATTTACTTACATTCAATTTCATCATCCACAATTCTGCCCAAGCCTTTATCCTGTCCAACTTCTTCTGTAACAATTTAGCTGATTCTACATTTTCTGTTTTTCCACCTTGGTATCATTTGGAAACCTGATCAGCTTATTGATTATTGCTTGTCCAGATTGTTTATGTATATTAAAAAGAACAGAGGGCCCAGAACTGTTCACATCACTATAGGACACTACTACAAGATGCTGAGAAATTAGTTCACGCTTTTGTTTTCAGTCGGCTAGATTACTGCAATGCACTCCTCTCAGGACTACCCAAGACAACAAAGCTGCTAGAATCTTAACTCGGAAAAGAAAATCCTTGCACACCTCTCCAGTTTTGATGTCACTACACTGGTTACCTGTGTCATTTAGAATTGACTTTAAAATACTGCTAATGGTTTACAAAGCATTAAATAATCTCTCTCCATCTTATATTTCAGAATACCTCTCACCTTACACTCCAAATTGTAACCTTAGATCTTCAAATGAGTGTCTGCTTAGAATTCCAAGAGCTAAACCTAAAAGAAGTGGTGAGGCGGCCTTCTGCTGTTATGCATCTTCTTATTGATAGAAATTCACCAGGATAATACAGTGGAACACTTTAAAAACTGATAAAAACGTATTATTTTAACATGGCTTTCTCATAGCTTCATTTTAGCTTAATCCTGATATTCTGTATATGCATTTAATTATCATTATCATTCATGGCGGCTCTGAAATACATACTAAACCCTATTTTCTCTGCTGTTCTTTTTCCGTTTTTCTGTGGTGGCAATCTGCACCATACTTTTATTCTATGTTAATTAGTGTTCCCTAATTCTATTTTCTTATTTATTTTGTCTTTTTTTCTCTTTCTTATCATGTAAAGCACTTTGAGCTACATCATTTGTATGAAAATGTGCTATATAAATAAATGTTTTCGGTTTTGACGTCACCAAATTCTGAAAAAGCGTCCCTCATCATAACCCTTTGCTTCATGTCTTTGAGTCTTTTTGTACAGACCGTGCCTCTCATGTCTTTCAATCTGATATCTAACCTCTACCTCTAGTAGTACTTTATCAAAAGCCTTTTGAAAAATCAAAATTAATAATTTCTCATGCTCCTCATATATGCTTTTGCTGCTCCCACATAGAATTCCAGCATATGAGTGAAACACGACCTTCCCCGTCTGAACCCATGCTCACTATGCTGTTACCATGTGTTGCTTTATCTTTTTTTTAACAATTCTTTCCATTAATTTACCTGTGATACATGTGAAGCTTACTGGCCTAGTTAGTCACTGGGAAAAGCTTGATCACCGTTTTTATATGATGAGATATTATTTGGTAGCCCCAAGTCTTTAGGGTTTTCCCCAGGGTGCAGACAGCTTAGAAAAATATATCTCAAGGGTTTGTACATATACTCACTAACTTCTTTAAGCACTCAAGGATAAATGTTATCTGGACCTGGTGATTTGTTAGATTTTAGCCTATTTAATCTAAGCAGCACTCCTCCCTCTACAGTTTACGTTGAAAGTTGAAAGCATTTTTGTTTCACTCTATATATTCTAGCTCACTTTTACCATCCCTAATACTCTTCTCTTCCTCATTGGCTGTTCTTTTACTGCTAAAATATTGAAAGAATCTCTTTGGGTGTCTCTTTTACTGTCTTTAGCTGTCTTTTAGCCTTCCTAATGTTCTTTTTAACCATTACTCTCATGGGTGTATGGGTAATATCACACAAGCTTCCCATTACCCATAGTTAACTGAGAAAAAGTAATGCTAGGAAGGGAGACCAATGGCACCGTGCAATTTGAGGGCATCACCAGAGATGCAGAGGAGAGTAAGTTTGGAGTATTTTGCTTTGCACATACACTGTGTGCACAATTATTAGGCAAGTTGTATTTTTGAGGATTAATTTTAATATGGAACAAACACAGTGCTATCAGTCAATCCAAAATGTTAATAAACCTGAAACCTGAATGTTTCACAAAGGAAATGTGAGTGTGAACATCATCAGGGGAATACATATGTGCGCACAATTATTAGGCAACTATTAGTGTGCAGATTTATTATGCAACTAAAGGAAAAATGAAAATTTTCCCATCTCACTTGTTTATTTTCATCTGTTATAGTGAGAATAATAAACAAACACCTCAAAATTTACAAATAAACATCTCTGACATTTCAAAAAAAATAAATCAATCAATCAATGACCAATATAGCCACCCTTCTTTCCAATAACAGTCATAAGCCTTTCCATTCATGGAGTCTGTCAGTTTCTTGATCTGTTGACGATCAGCTTTTTGTGGAGCAGTGACTACAGCCTCCCAGACACTCTTCAGAGAGGTGTATTGTTTTTCTCCCACGTAAATCTAGCGTTTAAGAGGTGCCCACAAGTTCTCGATAGGGTTTAGGTCAGATGAGGAAGGGGGGCCATGTCATTATTCCTTCATCTTTAAGGCCTTTACTGGCTGGCCACGCAGTGGAGAACTTCGATGCAAGTGATGGAGCATTGGCCTGCATAAAATCATGGTCTTTTCCTGTATCACTGTTTGAAGAAAGTGTCTTGAAAAACTGGCAGTAGGTTTGGGAGTTGATTTTGAGTTCATCTTCAATGCAAAAGGTCCAACTAGCTCATCTTTAAAAATACCAGCTCATACCAGTACCCCACCTCCACGTTGGAGTGGAGCTCTGTGCCCATTACTGATCCACAGGTCCATCCATCTGGTCCATCAAGAGTCACTCTCATCTCATCGGTCCATAAAACCTTTGAAAAAATCTGTCTTCAGATATTTCTTGGCCCAGTTTTGACGTTTCAACTTATGTTTCTTGTTCAGTGGTGGTTGGGTTTCAGCCCTCCTTACCTTGGCCATGTCTTTGAGCACTGAACACCTTGTACTTCTGGGCACTCCAGGTAGGTTGCAGCTCTGGAATATGAAAGTACTGGAGGATAATGGGTTCCTGGTAGCTTCACGTTTGATTCTTCTCAAATCTTTGGCAGCTAATTTGCGTCTTTTGTTCTCAACACGTTTCTTGCAACCCTGTTGACTATTTGCAACAAAATGTTTGATGGTTCTGTGATCACACACCAATATCTTAGCAATTCCAAAAGTGCTGCATCCCTCTGAAAGACTTTTTACAATTTTTGACTTTTCAGAGTCAGTTAAATCTCTTTTTTGGCCCATTTTGCCTGAGGAAAACTAGGTGCCTAATAATTCTGCACACCTTGATATAGGGTGTTGATCTCCTTAGGCCACACCCTCCCTCATTACACAAATACACATCACCTGACGTGCTTAAATCCAATAAGCATTCAAGTTAATACAGCTTGGAGTTGGAATATACGCATAAAAATGATGATATGGTCAAAATACTCACTTGCCTAATAATTGTTCACACAGTGTATGCTTTGGTGTTTTGCGTCCAGATGTCGGTGCCATTTTAGAGGTTGTTTGCCCTTCGCTGCTCATGCACGCATAGGGAATTGAGGTTAAATCAACAAAGCTATGCCACTTTCCTTCTAGTAAAGAGAGTCAAACTAAAATGTAAGGGTGAGTTTTGTTGTAGTTTACAGCTGATTACCGCCCTCTACTCCTAAATTTTGACAAAGTGAACACCAGCCCTGAAAGAGTTAATAATCTATCTCTCTATCTATGCTAGGCAATCTGAACTAAGTAACAAACAGATACTCAGAATCAGACATACATGCATCTCATAAATATTTTCTGTCAGGCTGCAATCTTTTTTTTTGTAAGCTCTGCCTCCTCAGTGACAAGTTGCGTTATTACAGTATTAATTTATATAACATTTTCAGAAAATAAATGCCACCATACAACACTCAGAGTTTTCCTCTCTGAGACTCATAGCCGCATTGAGGCAACCCTCTCATCCATCAGAAAAAACTCCAATTGCAGAGCCCTCACAGCTTATGAGTAGCCCCACACAAGGTCTTTCACATATCAGAACTCCAGAGTAGAAGAGGGACCACCCCCAATCAGGAACATTTGTTTCATCTCCATTTCTAGGGTCTAGTCCATCTTGGTCTTTCTCGCCTATGCCTGCCACTGAAATGGCATCGCACCTGACCCTCACCCTATGTCTTGCAGGTATTGTGCTCAGAAGATGACCCCACATCAACATTTCAAGCTGAGTCCAGTCAAGTTATGTAGGTTGCTGACCACCAGGTTCTTGCCAGCGAATGCCACCTCTACAGCTGCATCCACCAGTGGGTCCTGGTAATATTTTCCTGAGCAGGGAGCCCTGCTTTTAAATTTGTATTTTAAAGAGAGTCAATGTGAAGAACTCTTTGATGTTGCAACCCAAACCAGTTTTCCAAGGGAGACCATACTAGGAACACAATCGCTATAGGTAACCTAGCTCTGAGAATCCCGAAGGTGTAGAAGCCCCACCACCACATCAACTTGACATTCCAGAGTGGGCATCTATCTATCTATCTATCTATCTATCTATCTATCTATCTATCTATCTATCTATCTATCTATCTATCTATCTATCTATCTATCTATCTATCTATCCTATCCGGAACTTTCAGCCAGAAGAGCCACTCGCCAGCAGGTGCAGCCAACCATAAATACCCTTTATGGGTCCCCATTAGAAGTCCTTTGGCTTCCATGAGGCGTCGTGCCAATGCAGTCATTCACAGCAGTCCTGGAATAAGCCAAGGATCACATCTCAGGACTTTCTCTAGCACTACAATTTCTTTTGTGTAATATGGAGATGAACTCTGCACACAGAACATCAAATGTGGCCTCAGATTAACAAATATCTCTGATCTAGCACATAAGAAGGAGTGCTATATAACCCAATATTTCATTTTCTGTTTTTAAACTTGTGCTTAGTATCTGCATGTCAATAGTGATGGGTTTAGATAGATAGATAGATAGATAGATAGATAGATAGATAGATAGATAGATAGATAGATAGATAGATAGATAGATAGATAGATAGATAGATAGATAGATACTTTATTAATCCCAAGGAGAAATTCACATAATCCAGCAAAAGTATACTGAGGGCAATCAAGCCTTTGTCATTAGGTGTACTTTCTAGCTTTAAACGTTTTTTGTAAATTTGCATTACACTTAAATTACCTGACATCTCTCCAGATATGAACTATGTTGTAGTACATAGTTTGCTGATTCAGATGTGTTAGCTTATCTATCTATCTATCTATCTATCTATCTATCTATCTATCTATCTATCTATCTATCTATCTATCTATCTCTCTATCTATCTATCTATCTATCTATCTATCTATCTATCTATCTATCTATAATATAGTACTCTTCACTTCTATCTATCTATCTATCTATCTATCTATCTATCTATCTATCTATCTATCTATCTATCTATCTATCCTTTCCGGACCCTACAACCAGAAGAGCCACCCACCAACAGATGTAGTCAACCATAAATACCTGGCTCAGGTCCCCATTGCAAGTCCTTTGGCTTCCATGAGGCATCACCCCGAGCCACATACATGTCACCCACCACCAGTCCCTCAGCGTCTGAGGGAGACACCACAAAATGGGCTGCTCCTACTCTTCAGCATCGCTCAATATTAGCATCCCTTCTTCAGCCCCAGGCTCCTCTCCCTGAGACTTGCTTCCAACCACCTGCCTCCATTCCCAATACTATTGGCTTTCCCATCCCTGCCTCTCTTTCTTTCTTTCTTTCTTTCTTTCTTTCTTTCTTTCTTTCTTTCTTTCTTTTTTCACTTTACCTTCCATTCTCTCCTTTTTGATCTTTCTGTTCTTGTCTTTTTTCTTGTTCTCCTTCTCTCATTTCTATCCTCTCTGCTGTGCAGTTTCCTTTATACGGCCTGATCGGGTGCAGATGTGACCCTACACCCACTCCGAGGTGAGAATGAGGCACCTGACTGATCCGCTCGTATTTGCACATGAGGAAGCGATCAGCCAAGCACCTTAATCATCCCAGGAGTGGTGCCATCATGCACGCACGCATACCTGTTTTGAGCCTGTACACTCTTGGTGTACTCTTGCACGGCACCAGAGACCACTCATCACACAAAACATCCCTATCAGATATGAGGCAGTATCTTGCTCATATGGGACATGTATTGGTCACAGGACACATGCACCTGTTTCCACGGAGCCATTTAACTAAATGTGCTCTTCTGTGGAAGTTGATAGGGAAAGGTAATACCTTGAAGAAAGCATGTGGCAACAGATGGTGGCTTCTAACCGGTTTGAAATTGAACTAAGATTCCCAAAATTGTGGTATGTCCTGCAGTGCCTTTTATATTGTGAAACCTTTCCAGCATGCTTCACACCACCAAGAACAACATCAACCAGGCTTCTGATCTCAAAAGAGAAATCAGGAAGTGTGAAGATGACATGATAATATTTACTGGAGCAGCATTACAGGAACTCCTCACAAGATGAGGTCTGCTGTTTCAGTGCACCATGTCCAAAAGTATCTCTGAGAGCAGTAAACTGCAGTATTTCGAGGTGATGTATTTTACTGTAATATTGCCATTTGTAGGGAACTGTAGTATTTATTACATTTCAGACTCAGTTACTAAAATCCAGGTATGAAAAAATTAAAATCAATTCATGTCATGCTTGGTTTTCGTTATTTCCGCAGTACGTGATAAAATATGACTGAAAAGGTCAGTGTGTTTACTACAGGTTTCTTGCTGACTAATTTCTATCCAAATTGTGAATATAGCGCTTTTTAGTGGTTTTATCAAGATGTATTTCCACCTACATCTTGGGCAAGGAGATGAGTCAACACCACATCCGAGACACAGCCATGATCACAATGTGAAAGGTACATGAATGAAAAACTTGAAAACAAGAAAGCCAACAGTTTCATAACATTAGGAAACCCCCTTTCATGTGATCCAGCAAAACAATACAACATCCTGCCATTTTTTTTTTAAAGAGCGGATGCTGAATTTGAAAGGCATTAATCTTACCTTCAGCCAAGTGGCAGGAGACTTTCGTTTGACAGCACATTTAAAGATATCGCAATAAATAAGTGTGACAATGACATTAATCTTCAGTCAAAATGGACAAAATAGAAGTCTTATCGTTGCATTCTGAAGGTGGATGACAGGTTGAAATAAAATAAATAAAATATCTCTTTGCAGTACAAAACAAGCAAGTATATTAATGGTACAAGGAAGCAGAACAAAATAGCTTCAGGGATTTCACTTAATGCTCTCCTTTTATGGTGCTGACTGGTCCAGCCAGTGTCTTGCTCTTTTACTGTTGTAGTCTCAAGGTGGAGCTGGCGGCACCTTCACTCTGCTGCTGTCATGTTGACTAAGCTCTGATTTGGATCATGCAAGCAAGTAAAACACCAGGAGACAAATATGGTCTTGGGGGGCTTTCATTGCAGCACATCTGACAATTACCAGCTTGACATGGCCCTGCTTTTCTACTGCATTTCTGCAAAATATTAGCACACTGGTTTATATTCTTTTCAAAGGCACTTTTAATCTGCTTATTTCTGGCCAGTTCTTAAACTGTTTAAACATCACATCATTGAAGTCACATTACAGCTACTAAAGCTGCTTTACTGCTAACACCATGAAACACAGCTGAGGGCCTTCTTCTGGTTCTTTCTGTTATAACTGTAAATGCTACTAAAGGCCTAACTCAGATATAATAACACATATACTAACCCTCTCAAGCCTACATAATTTCTGTGGACCGGACCGTATCCCACCAGCACTGGACAAAGTGATTTGTATTGTTTTATTGTATTTTTGAGGTGGCAATGATAGATTGGCTATCTAGCTTCATGATGAGGGTTACTTATGTTCTGTTTTGTGTGTTGTATTTACCTCAGTTTTGACATCCATTGCATGCCCAACCTACCTAGGAAAGGGGGTCTCTCTCTAAGCTGCTGCCTATTCTTAAAAGGTCTTCCTTTTTTTTCTACAAGGTTTTTTTGGGGGTGTTTCTTGTCTTCTTAGAGAAATAAGGCTAGGGGGCTGTCAAAAAACAGGGCCTGTTAAAGCCCATTGAAGCATTCCTTGTATGATTTTGGGATACACAAGAAATATTGCTATTGTTGTTAGACACAAAGCAGGAGACAACCCTAGACATGGCATTACTCGATATAATCGGCTCCTTATAAACATATCTTCATGGGCTAATTCAAGGCCGGCTATACCATTTACACAAACTAGGTGGACTCCTAGGCCAGCAAAATGTTACAAACAACACAAACTGTCACTTGAATGCATTGTAAACAAGGCGCTATATAGCGCCCGACCCAGCACAGAATACGCAGAGGCACGTGTTCACACTCAAAGGCTCCTTTATTTTCTTCAGCTGTGTGACACGCCTTCCCCGTGCCACACAACCCAAACACAGTCCAAGCACAAAACACACAGTTACCACCAAACCACTTTCCTGCTCCACCACTCCTCCCAGGCAACCTCGTCCTCTTCCTCCCGATTCTGGCCCCGATTGCTGGGAGGCAGGCCCTTTTATACCCCACCCGGAAGTGATCCAGGTGCCTGACCAGCTGGTCTTAATTGCACCTCCGGGTGGGGCTGATAAACCGTCCAGTGTGGTGGCTGGATCTCTGCAGCACCCCCTAGCGGCCACCCCATTTCCCAACTGGGCTGCTGTGGTGGACTCCATGTCCCATGGAGCCACGGGGAAGATTGAGGAGGAATCCACTGCCAGGGAGACTGCCCCCAAGCGACCCGGGGAAGGTATTGCAATGTCCATAATGGCTCCCCCGGGACGTATGCGGCAGAGGCGTCCCGGCCGGGCATGGGATCCGGCTGTCCGTCACAGCATTTTGTCTGACTTCCATTCCTGCAATTATATTGTAAGAAGCACACACAGGAACTGAAGAGACAGTTGCACACACCACACAGGATGTGCAGGTTTGGGCCTTCAGACAGTTGGATGTATTTATTGTTTAAAATCAGAAGGCAGAACAGGCAGATCGCTGAAATTCTCTGCTGTTAGAGAACATCACATGAATTATCAGGACTCCCAACTCCTGCCTCCTTGTTCACTCGGCCACACGCAATACTTAGGCTCCTTCATTCAGTCCCTGTCATCAACCGAAAGGTTCTCCTGATGCAGGCTGCTATCTTCTCCGTCACCTTCAGGAAACATCGGACCTCCTATCTGTCATGGACTGACACTGTGCTCATCCCCTGGAGTGCACTCCCTAGAAAGCCATGGAAGAGAAGGGAGGAGGAAGACGAAGCTTCCTGGGTGAGGAGTGGAGGCAGCAGAGAAAGAGAGAAGGAGGAAGAAGAAGAAGAAGAAGACGATGGCAACGACAAAGCAGAAGAAAGAAGGAACTGTGCATTGTGTGCTTGTCTGTACTGAGGTGGGAAGCAAAGGAAAAGCGCTGCCCCATGAGAAATACATGTTTGTGACTTTGGACTTGTGCTGCTGTGTCTGGGTTAGGGGTGCTGTATGCCCCGGTATTCCACACCATCTATCTATCTATCTATCTATCTATCTATCTATCTATCTATCTATCTATCTATCTATCTATCTATCTATCTATCTATCTATCTATCTATTTATTAAACAATAGCTTTCTTTCTTTTCTTTCTTTCTTTCTTTCTTTCTTTCTTTCTTTCTTTCTTTCTTTCTTTCTTTCTTTCTTTCTTTCTTTCTATAGCACTGGATGACCCAAGTTCCTTTGCATTAAACATACATACCAGAAACAAATAAAACTTAAGATCTGATGCTTTTTTAAATTATACTTTGGCAAAGTAAATAAAACATAAAAGAGATTTACAATTAAGAGTCGAGTACATTTAAAGAGCCCAAATGATAAAAGTATGCCTGTAAATAAAATTTTAAGGTACCTACTGAATTGGCCGGTCTAATGGCCATTGTTAAGCTGTTCCAAAGTTTAGTTTTCTTTCATAGAAAATCTTTCATCAACCAATAGACCTTGACTAAATGATCTTAGTTGTCTCACTTTTTCAGGTATCCGCAATTCAGAGACATTTGCAGAAGCTAAATCATACAAAGCCATAACAGTATTCAATGTGATTTTAAAATTTATTCTAAACTGAACTGGAAGCCAGTGGTGAAAAGTCAAAATTAGAGTAATGTGATCATGTAGTTTTGATCTGGTAAGTAGTCTAGCTGCTGTATTCTACACCACCTGAAGCCGGGAAAGAGAGCAACAGTTCAGCACAACGAATAAAGCACTGCAATACAGTAATCAAGTCAGGATGCAATAAGGGCATGTGTGACCCTTTTCACTTCAAATGGTAAATATGATGATCTTAGCAATGATTCTTAATAGATTGAATATGGCTGCATCAGTTAATTTATTTGAACTTAAAAACTCAATCTGAAGTCAAAAAGCATCATTAAATTCCTGGACGCTGATTTAATACTTGGTGTCAAACACCCAAGGGGCTGCATTACCTGAATTGTATTTCATTGTTGGCCATTTAATAAAATCTCAGTGTTATCAGAATTTAGCTGAAAACTTCCAATTCCTTACATGATCTATATAGACGATTAGACTCGTCATTTGGGTTCAAAAACAAGTAAGTTGTAAGTCATTAATATAACAATAAAAATGAATATTATGTTCTAAATCCAAGTGGAAGCATCTTCTTATATAATACGCTACCGTGGCTGTTCATTTGTTTGTCCAGGATTTTAAATCACCTGTAGCTCGCAAACCGTTTCACCGATTGACCTGAAATTTGGTACACATACATTACGTGACGTCTACTATCCTTTTTCAGGGTGATGATTTTTATTAGTCTTTTTATTGTTATTTTATTTCATTGTAGAATCAACTGTCGGCAGCGGCCAGCAGGGCGACCGTGCGGCGCATGCGTATGGGCGCCGTTCTCATTCCCTACCACCTTCGCTAATCATTCTTGAGGCAGATTGAAGACTTAAGTGCAAGCTTAAGTGAGAAATTAAAGAAAACGTACTAAGTAATTGCAACACAAAAGCTAAATTAATCAGTTTTGTCGCGAAAAGATGCCGACGAAAGAAGAGAAGCAGCGGGCCGCTATGGTGGAGAAAAGAAGAGCCACTCAGCAAGCAGCAAGCACATCAACCTCTGAGCAAACGAATGCTAAGCAGAAACAGAGAAAGAGGATGAAAACTATAGGAATGCTCACGTCAAGTGTATTCACTGCAGGTTGTCGTGCAGTACGCCATTACTGGTATCTATATAAAAATAAAATTGACATAAAAGGGAGCCTTGAGGACCTCCACAAGTAAGCATAGAAGATGAGGAAACCTCCTTTCCATTGGCTATTGGACAAATGACATGAAAACCAATCCAGTGCCGTTCCTAATATTTCCAACCTACTGCTTTTAATTGGTTGATCATCATAGCATTATCATTAATGTCAAAAGAAGCACTTAAATCCAGAAGAACTAGAACAGAAGCATTCTCCACATCTTCATTCATTAGCAGATCAGTGGTAACCCTAAGAGGGGCCATTTCTATACTATACCAGATTGGAATGTCTCAAAAATGTTATTGTGCTTAATCACCTCAAGCAGCTTGCATTACCTGTAAGTGCCGTCTCCCTGCTGTAAACCTGTAGGCATCAAGCGGTTGATACAGTAAGTTCTACAGCCTTCTGGCTGCTACAATATTATTTTATATTTTACATATTAATGATGTTTGATCTTAATGTCTGACATCTTACACAAGCTCTTTACAGTGGTCCTCCAAATCCTAGGACCATACTCAGCTTCACAACAGCTCACTTTATGTTGAGCGACCTCGTTTCTTTATTTTCTTCAGATACAGGGTTGTAGTTTCACATTTTGTTTTAATGTCTGTTTCCCTTTCAACAAGTTTGCTCTTTATTAGTGATGAGCGAGCACCAAAGTGTTCGGGTGTTCGGTCCGAACACATCACGATGTCCGTGTGCTCTAACAAGCACCTGAGTATAATGTAAGTCAATGGGAGACAACCAGGCACCCCCTGCTCTGAAGAGAGGAGGGTGCCTGGTCCATTGGAAAAGGTCACAAAGTGACAGAAACACCACCCAAATGGACTGGAAACAGCATGGGGACGATGTCTGGATGCATCTTGGACTCCCAAGTCGCTGCTGGGAACCAGTTTGTCCGAGTTGTACGCCATTTTTACAGAGTGACAAAAACACGCCCAAAACCACCCAAAAAAATAAATTTTACAGAAAAAATGACGCTCTAAAACATTATATGCCAGTGCCTGCAGGTGAGCTGACGCTCTAAAACATTATATGACAGCGCCTGCATATATAGCACCTGATGACGTGTTCCGGCCAACCAATCACTGTAATGCCAGCACCTGACATGGCTACTGGCATTACAGTGAGGGCAGTACTTACCTGCCCCTTGATTGGTTGTCTTCAACCCGGGCGGAGACTCGAGCATGGCGCACAAGCACACGTGGTGCTCATTTGAGTAGCGCCATGCTCCGATCATAGCGATGCTCAAGCTGAACACAGGTTCGGCCGAGCAAGCTCGCTCATCACTACTCTTTATCTTATTTTCCATCCCTATTTCAACATTGGGTTGATGCACGTTTTGGATGGATGTATATATTTTTCTTTACCTCACAAAGATTGTTTTTACAGGGATTGTTTATGTGCCTATGTTGAATTCTTACAATATCTAAGAAATGAAATACAAGCAAAAAACAAGACTCGATTTATGCCTAATCGATAAACTGACCAGCATACATTTTTCAACTTTGAAAAAAAGAGAAAGAAGCTTCATCCTGCCTGATTTCTGAAACTATTAAAATAGAACAATACATGATGAATTCTTATCACTCAGTTTTCTATCTGTCTGGCAGGTACTGCTTTATACAAACATTTAGAAGAAGCAGTCCGCCTTTAATTAAAGGTGACTTGAACATATAGGCAAAGTAGGCATAAGAGTATAAAACCTAAAGGGAACAAATCAGTAATCCTAGTGACAGCGCTATAGTACGACCTGCTATGGATTACAAATGATCTAGAAAACTGCATAATGTGAGTGGAACTAGCCTGTTGCACAGTGAGGCTCTGCCCTCCCAGTATCTCGAGCTGGAGGGTCTCACTTGGGCTTCAGCAACTAAAATGGCTGTGCAATTACTACCCAGTTACATCAGTCATGGCGTATAAATGTTTGTGAAAAAGAGTACCTAAGGGATGAAGAAAACAAATGCAGTAACAGGTTTTGAAAAAAAGTTGTCAATAATTAAAATGCCTTTAGTTTGAAATCCCCTTTCGTCATATCATATGTTTACCTAATTACATCCCAAGTAACATAAAAGAGTCTGAGGGTCAAAAAAATATCTTAGTAACAAGCTGAGAGTACACACATATGGACATCAACAATGGAGAAATTTAAGGAAAGAAAAATACAAATTAATGACAACAAAACTGAAAAAATTCTCTAGAGTTCATTGTGAGGACAACACTAATAATGATGGGCTTTATGCTAATACAAGTTAAAGTTCTGGGTGAAGAGCAGCATGCATATTTTAATGGAAGATGGCCAGGGCCCTTGCCCACCCGGGATGCCTCTTCTGAATATTGTCCAGGGGAACAGGCATGGACTGAACAGTACCTCCACCGTGACACTAGATGGCAGCCCCCCTGGGTGGTAGTAGTGCCTTGGATTCCACCAGGGCTCCATGGGAGATGAAGTTCTCTACGACCCTGTTGGGATACTGGGGTGCCACCAGGGGGTGCTGCCGTGGTTCCTGAGCCCATGTGGGTGGTTCTTCCACCACACCCGGAAATGCAGCCAGAAATGGGTCATCAAAAACCTGTAGCGCTTCCTGGTGGGCTATAAAAGGAGCCAGCAGCCATCACTGGGAGCAAGAGTCGGGAGGAGGGAGACAAAGCTTGCTGAAGAGGAGTGGAGGAAAAAAGAAGAAGAAAAAAAGTATTGTGTGTGAATAGTGCTTATTGGGACTGTGTTGTGCCTGTGGGAAAGAGGAAGGTGTTGCCCACAGATGAAGAAAAGAGAAATAAAAACTTATGTTTTTATATGTGTGCCTCTGGTGTCTGTCTGTGTCGGATTGGGTGGCTGGTACCCCCCCTAGTGGTCTTGTTACACTTCTCAGAATGTCAATTGTCAGTGCAAAAATATTGGCAATGCATTTTAACTTATCTCGATTACATCTGAAGATATCTTGAAAGAGCAACCAGACCATTCTGAGATATCTCAAATGCATTTCCAGATATCCTAAGGTAATAGGAAGTCCTGTTGAAGATACAGGAAATTGCAACATATGCACAAACTAATTATGGGGTATTTTTTAAAGTATTCTAAATATCTCAAAATGCACTGAAAATTAGTTTGAGCTATCTCACAATGCATTTAGCTACCTTGTATTTCACACGGCTCAACGTGAACAGAATGTCATGTTAAGATTCCGTAAAATACATTTATGATATCTCAGGACAGATGTGTGTGTGTGTGTGTGTGTGTGTGTGTGTTTGATTTCAGTCTGTGATGGGCTGACACCCTTGTCGGGTGGTTGTTCCTTCCATGCACCTGATCCCCCCAAATTCCTGCTCTGGTTTAAGCAGGTTTAGAAAAAGGATGGATGATTGGTTGGGCAATCAGACATCACTCATAACTTCCTATTGAAGATCAGGCAATTGCAAAATGTGTATTAACTTATTATAAAAGATTTTCAAAAGTAATTCATATACCTCAAAGTGCACAGAAACGTAATTTGAGATATCTCACAATGCATTTCAGATAGCTCAACAGGACCAGAATGAAGAATACTTTAAGGAATGTCATAAAAAAAGTTTTCTTGGAGCATAAAATGCTAAGTGAGTAGTAACATAACATCACCCATTCATCCATCCATCCATCTTCTGAATCCATGGCATGGTCTCTGGGAAACTGGAGCTCATCCCAGGATTCAAGACAGGAGCAATCCTTGTGCATGGCACCAGAGCACTAAATCAAATTTAGAGTAGCAGATTTTGACAATAACCTACTTGTCATGTTATGAAGGCTCACCCTCACTAAATGTATACCAGATTGATTTTTCTAGCACTTGAAACTGCCGAGCATTAGATAGGCCAGAACAAAATCCACTCGCAGCCGCCTCACCCCCGCAGTCTTCATTCAGTAAGATATAACATACAGTATATATTTTAAGAGTTAACATCATCTGACCCACCCTTGCCTGAGGTGTGCCAAGGGCTGCCAAGAAATGAACAAAACGAGAGAGTGACAGAAATGAATCACCATTCCCAAGCATTTACCTGTTGAGATGCCATCACCTGTGGGAATTGCAACCCCATGGGTGTTGCCAAGCATAGACCACAAATCTGTGGTTATTTGTATCTACTGTTCAGTTGCAGAAAGAGAACTTTGTTTGAAACTTGTTTAAAACTGCCCTTGCTGTGAGACTGCTGTGGAATTGCTGCTGCATGAGCCCATTTCATAATCTGCTAATGTCCCTTACCTGATTTCTAAATACAAAGTGTGCTATCACAGAGACCTGCAATATGTCAGCAGTACAGCACAAGCCTTCTCATCGAGGAAAGGGAGTGAAATCTGCACAGGATCACTTGGATTATGAGCACCATCACAAGGCACTTCATTGATGTAAAATGCAGTCCATGTTTCAGTACACAAGACTCATCTTTGAGATATCTAAAGTTCATCCTTCCATCCATCCTCTAAACCTGCTTCTCCAGTGCAGCACTGAGGGGAAGTGATATCTAAAGCATATTTTAAAAATCTCAATTTCATTTCCCATTATTTTTAAAGAGGTTTTTCATCCACCTGAGAAATAATTAAAATGGATTGTAAGATATCTAAAATACATTTAAAAAGAGTTATTTAAAGATCACAGTCTGTGTTATCTCAAGATAGCTTCTTGTCCAATTTCAGATATCTGAGATATCCCAAAATGTATGTGAGGTAGTTTGAAATACTTCTTCTTTTTGCTGCTCCCATTAGGGGTTGCTACAGTGGATCATCTTGTTCCATATCTTCCTCTCCTCTGTATATGTTCTGTTACACCCATCACCTGCATGTCCTCTCTCACCACATTCATAAACCTTCTCTTAGGCCAATGAAAGGTATCCTTTTTCGAGTTGTGGCGCACTAAGTTCAAAAATTTTCTTTCGCGGCGCACCTGAGGGACTGCCCATAAATAAAGTCGTGATGACACAATCTATGGACAATCGCCAATAAAAAGTTAATTTTACAAGTTTGAAAGACATTTTATTAATAAAGGAATCAAAGAATAAATGTTACATTTAATTAATGTGAACATTGAGATTGTTTTTCAGCACATATGAGATTGATGCGAGGATCAATTTTCGAAAGACAGACTAGCATTTCCTTGTCGATCACTTGAAGTCTTTTGCGTTTCTTAGACTTTATTACCGTAAGTGTTCCGTTATCTGTTTTTCCAACATAAAATATTTTTTTTAAAACATTATCTTTTTAATCAACCAAAAGTTCAAAAACACTAGCAATTTTAAATATTTTACAAAAGTTTTCGCAGCGCCCCTAGAAAATTCGCACCAGTTGCCCGACAATGTCTTAGGCCTTCTTCTTTTTCTCTTACCTGACAGCTCTATCCTTAATATCCTTCTCCCAATTTACTCAGCATCTCTCCTCTGCACATGTCCAAACCAACGCAATATCATTGAAATACAGTATCTCAAAATGAACCGCATATACTGTATCTTAATGTATACAGGAAGTTATTCTGGGATATCTCTAAATGTTAATTTGGAACCTACTGAGTTAGCGAATATGGAGACAGTCCAGACTAAAAAAATGAAGGTGGGAATTGGATTACAGCTGAAGTGACAGGAACACGTTGCGCAAAAGAGTTCTAGTCATAGTTGGCTCTGGCAGTTACAGATTCAGAATACTGGCTTCATTGTATTAAATGAGCTTCCAGGAGAATTTCCTTTAAATACAGGACATTAAGAGAAGTACAAGATAAGCAGTCCAGTGTGGTGTACTGGTTACGCCACTGGCCCTTAGATTGAAAAGTAGCAGGCTCAGGACTTGTCTCTACCTTAATGTATGACCCTGACCTACCTGACTGTGCTCCATCTCTCAAAAAAACTTTAAACAGCTGTAAAATATGCTGATGGTAAATGTATTGTGGTGGCTCTGTGGCTAAGGATCTGCAGTAGTATCTAGAAGGTTGCTGGTTCAAATCCCGTTACTGCCAAAAGGGATCCTACTTTGTTGGGCCAGGGGTGCTGTAAAAAGACAATTTCCCTTTGGGGAATTAACAAAGTACATCAATTCAAAATCTCACCCATGTACGTAATGGTAAAGATCCAAAGTATTGTATATTCACTTATTGTCTCTCAATATCCCTTTTGTCAGCACGGCCGTTGGCACCACCGCCTCACCACCTCAGTTCTCCAGCTGGTCACTGTCTGTGTAGAGTTTGCAGTGTGATTTGTTTTCTTCCTTTTTCTGGAAGCTCTGGATTTCTTTAACAATCTTAAAACATATGTAACTCAGGCTAACTGATGGGTCCAAGATGGACCTCTATGAGTGAGGAATGGGTGGATGTGTGATTGTTCCCAGTGGTATCAAGGTAACCACTCCAGGATTAGTTCCTGTCTTCTGCCCAGTCTTACCAGGATGGGATTTTGTCCCACTGTGAGCCTAAATTTGGATTAAGTGGGTATAAAAAAATAGATTCATTAACTTCATCCACCAATTCTCTCCTCCCACAAATGTGGAGCATCCTTCCAGACATGGTTTTGGAGCTCCATGAGAGTGAGTTTGACTGACTCTTATGTTATGCATATTTTTACATAATTTCCGACCTCTGACCTCTAAAGCACTATGGAGAAGTGCCAGCTCTGACAGAAAAATAAGACAAAATAGTATTGCTCTTTTGAGTTTCAGTATATAATCAAGTTTGTAAGCTAGCTAAATTCAAACTAAGGTCAAGAAAGAAAGGAGAAGATTGAGCACTACATCAGTACTTCTTTATGTGTTCAGAGTCAAAGAGATGCTGGGCCAAATTTAGCCAACTGTCAGCATAAGTGCATGTTACAGCCCAGCAATGGACTGGCTCCCTGTCTAGGGCTCGGTCCAGCCTTAAAACCATTGCAAAGGGGATAGGCATCACTCCTCTATATCCAAAAATCAGTTTAAAAATATTATATCATCTTATGTAGGTTAAAAGTGTTAAGATACAACACTACATTGTTTATTTGCAATATATCCATTGGTCCATAATCATAACCCCCAGCCTTGACGCTATTGTAATGACAACCAGAGTGACACCAGTGATGCAGCAGACATGGTTGACATGACTGACAGCATGGAATCAAGTGGTTGGCTTTGTCAGGAATGTCCTTCTCAGGCTGACATTAAGGTGAATAAAAAAGAGATGGTGGACTCGCTACAGGCAGACAGGAGCATAGCACTCAGGAATGGAATAAAAATCCATAAGGATGTTAGATGGCGCACTGATGGTGGTTGATTTAGATTTGTTCTCTGTGGCCCTAACACTGGGCCTGATTGCCATACAAGGAAAAAAAATAAGTAAATACAGTCGTGGCCAAACGTTTTTGAGAATGACACAAGTATTGGTTTTCACAAAGTTTGCTACTTCAGAGTTTTTAGATCTTTTTGTCATATTTTTGTATGGTATACTGAAGTATAATTACAAGCATTTCATAAGTTTTAAAGGCTTTTATTGACAATTACATTAAGTTTGTGCAAAGAGACAATATTTGCAGTGTTGGCCCTTCTTTTTCAAGACCTCTGCAATTCAACCTGGGATGCTGTCAATCAACTTCTGGACCAAATCCTGACTGATGGCAGCCCATTCTTGCATAATCAATGCTTGGAGTTTGTTAAACTTTTTGGGTTTTTGTTTGTCCATCTGCCTCTTAAGGAATGGGATTAAGGTCTGGGATATTCCTAGCAATGGACCCAAAATTTCGATGTTTTTTCCCCCGAGCCATTTAGTTATTATTTTTGTCTTATGGCATGGTGCTCCTTTATGCTGGAAAGGGCAATACTCATCATCAAACTGTGCTTGGATGGTTGGGAGAATTTCCTCTCGGAGGATGCTTTGGTACCATTCTTTATTCATGCCTGTGTTCTTAGGCTGTTCCCTTGGCTGAGAAGCAACCCCATACATGAATGGTCTTAGGATGCTTTACTGTTGGTATGACACAGCACTGATGGAAACGCTCACCTTTTCTTCTCTGGACAATCTTTTTCCTGGATGCCCCAAACAATCAGAAAGGGGATTCATCAGAGAAAATGACTTTACCCCAGTCCTCAGCAGTCCAATCCCTGCACCTTTTGCAGAATATCAGTCTGTCCCTAATATTTTTCTTGGAGAGAAATGGCTTCTTTACTGCCTTCTTGACAACAGGCCATCCTCCAAAAGTCTTCACCTCCCTCACTGTCTGTGCAGATGCACTCACAACTTGCCTGCTGCCATTCCTGAGCAGGCTCTGCACTGGTGGTGCCCCGATCCCACAGCTGAATCAACTTTAAGAGACAGTCCTGGTGCTTGCTGGACTTTCTTGGGCACCCTGAAGCCTTCTTCACAACAATTGAACCTCTCTATTCTAACTCAGTCAGCATGGCAGAGTGATCTCCAGCCTTGTCCTCATCAACACTCTCACCTGTGTTAACGAGAGGATCACTGAAGTGATGACAGCAGGTCCTTTTGTGGCAGGGCGGAAATGCAGTGGAAATGGTTTTATTTGGGGTTATGTTCATTTTCATGGCAAAGAGGGACTTTGCAATTAATTGCAATTCATCTGATCACTCTTCATAGCATTCTGCAGTATATGCATATTGCCATCATAAAAACTGAGGCATCAAACTCTGTGAAAATTAATATTTGTGTCATTCTCAAAACCTTTGGTCACGACTATATATTAAATTATATGAGTGATTTAAACACCAAAATGTAGTGAATTAAGAACCCTGCAAATGAGTTGACCGCATGTCAAGTGCAAGTATTGCTCCTCAGCAGCTGCAGTTCTTTTATACAGCAAAGCTTCAGAAATCAGAAGTCACATGTTGGTGAGATATTGCCTGTCAAGCAACACAAATGAGACTACAGTCCATGACACCTTATATCTCAAAGATCGAACTGAAGAAATGGCACCATTGGAAGACCATTAACAGTTTATGAAATTTATGAAAAATGTGTTTGTCTGTAAACTTATCTCCCTATTTCACAACTGTCTCACTGTTGGACTCCAATATGTCACCTAACCTGTCAGAGCTCACATTGTAGAAAAAAAAATAGAAGCATAAAATATGTCAGCTAAATAAATATATACACGTAATTATTTGTGATATGGAATTATGAGAAAAGTGATGCTCTTCTATTACGTAAGGTAGAAAGAGAAGGGCTAAATTGTGTGAAAGAACTGGGAGAAGGCACTCCAGAAGCTTTTCTGATGAACGCATACCCTTTGTTTGATGGATTCTTTGCCTTTCTTGTCATGTTGTCTTCATCTTACAATAAGGAACTGTAATACTTGAAGACATCCTGGCTAAGATCAAGCAGTTTTTTATGCAAAAGAAAAGGATTCCTGGCAGTGAGCTAGGCATTCTGAATAGGATGATGGCAAAAGACTGGACCTGATGAAGAAACATACTTAGAAAGAAGATCATCCAAAAAGGAAAGGTTGAGAAGTCTCAGGTGTCTCAAGACAAGTGGATGGAGTAAAAAATCTTTAGCTGAACAATTTTCTAGAATAGGGGTTCCCAAACTTTTTTAAACCAATCACCCTTAAATGTTCTTCCACTTGGTCAGGGACCCCTCTACTGATATTAACCCAATGCTGGTGTCACACACGTGCGCTTAGGAGGCAGTCAACAAGCCCTAAGGTGAGTGATCTATCGCGAGATGAAGGGTTGATTTCAGGTACTAATGCCTCTCTCTCTCTTTCATCAGACCCAAAGAAGAAAAATAACAATCCCATTCACTTATCTCCACCATTTCTGGGTTCTCAAAATGGCCATTCAACCTCATTTCTGCTTCTGAGTCCAGAAGATAGACGTTACTTTCCGGTCCCAGACTGATGAAATCACTTTCTGTCTCATTGTGATGTTGTCCCTTCCGGTTCCACACGGATGACATCACTCCTGGCTCCTTCATAATGACATCATTTCTGGTTCTACCACGATGACATCTCTTCCGTCCTACGGTTTTGACGTAATTTCCTGCCATATCACATGCTGTCGCCATTTTGTATAAATATCTCCATTTCAGTTCTACAGTATATTTTGTCAAATGCTTTGTTTTTTTTTGATCCAATTCTCAATTATTTTTCATCAAGTCCACTGGACATTATACAAGGCAATTCCCCAAATTTTTTTGATTTTGTTGGAGTCAATTCTTTCATATTACACTGGTTACCGCTAACAGAAATCACAGAGTATGATTTTGGGTAACAGTAGACCTATTAGAGACAGCAGATTCTTAACTGTAGCAGGCATATTGATGCATATGAGTTCAAATGTCAGGTGATATCTCTAGGCTATAAGTGCACTGATATAAGCCTACATTTTTAACAATTTAAGGAACACCAGCTTCATCATTACTGCTGTAGCCCCTCAGGTTACACTCTGTTGTGTGCAGTTTGACACCTTTGTTCTAGAAAACACTAGAGGATGAACTCTGGCAAATTATTTTTTATCAGACCAGTGTAGCTGGATGGAAAAAAAATACCGAAAAGAAGTAAAATTTGGAAAATGTGCACTTTAAAAGAAACAAAAAGAAAAGCTCTGCATTGGAAAACATCAATGCATTTGTCTGAAATATGTCTACAGGCCATATTTGTTTCTTTGTGCTTGAAGATTTATGGACTCTTGTATTTAGTTTTTGTAGTCCAGTGCACTTCTAATCCAAATAAAAGCAGAGGAAATCCAGTCACCTGACTTTTATTATGGGCACTTCTGTCTACAGCCTGTTATTTGTACTTGGGTCTGGAATATTGGGTGGCATGATGGGTACTTAATTAATCTGCTGCTTCTTTATATTAGAATTTTGGGTTGAAGTGGATTATTTATCTTCTTTCTTTATGTTAAGTAAGTTTACTCTGTCATTTCTATGACTCTTAAAGTTTTGTAGGAGGTCCTAGTTTGTCATCTGCTGATGTATGATCTGTTCATGTGTTGGGTCCACAGGCTCCGAGGGAATAAAAATGAACAAATTCCTGGTAGCAAATATGCTAAAGGCTAAAGGTGAAAGACTATGAGGTTGCTGTTATTCATGTTTAATCTTAATAAGAGCTATTCAATGCTCTCGTAAATGAATCAAGGCTTCTACCAAAATATTTTGATAAACCACCCTTGATAGTCCCTCTGTGGGGTGAAAAAAGCAGGGAAGTAAGTCGTTCTAAAAGAGCAAGCATATGCTAACAAAGGGACAATGAAGAGAAAAATGTGTGTAAACAGTAAAGAAAAGGAGAATGACAATAAGAGAGGGGGGAGGCAGGGGAATAGTTCAGGAAATGTCAAAGAAAGACTAGCCAGATTGCTAGACAGAATCCTGCCAGGGCCCCACATGCCGGTAAATGGAGACAACAGTTGGAGATATGAAGCGCACGGGTCACGGACGTGGCAGTCAGGTTCATGCATTTCATCCATGAATACACATTGCGTTTTTAGAGATGACCTTTCTTTTGAATTTCAGATGGTCCTGCCAATGACTCCCCATTGGGGGCAAGGGGAGTGGGGCATATCTGAACTACAGAAAGAAATATAAAAGTAGTGTAGCCCATAAATGCTACAGTCAAAGCAGGAAAAAATAGTAAAAATGGAAAACAAAAGCAGTTACACTTTGACCAGACTGTCCAGTTAAGATGGAGGGGTTGAAACCTGAAAAGGGAACCCCCAGTCAGAATTCTTCAAAACTGTATGGATTTGTTAGCCTTTTTCTTAAATTATTTTTAATTGCAATTAAATTATAATAACACAATCAGTGGCCTTAACAAGAATGTCAATTCAGGTGGTCAATGGCTTATCCTGTGAACATTCAAGAAACAAACTTGGATTCAGTGGCAGTCCATCCCAAGGCACATTCTCTCTTATGCAGGGACAGTTTGAGTAGATAGTTAACCAAATACATGTCTTTGAAATTTTTGAAACATTTCAGAGAGTCCACATTAGTACAGGAAGAGCAAACTCCACATAGATATGATCAGAATGGACTTCAAACTCATTCTGGTGCAGGGTTCTCATATTTAATGAATAGATATTAATCTAATTACTAAAGCCAATCCATCTCAGCACACACTCAATCACGCTGGACTACTTTAGACTCTCACATTGCATATCTGTGGGATGTAAGAGGAAATCCAAAATACCTGGGGGTTGGAATTAAATGTACTACAATGGGGTTTGAATCCAGGCTCATGAAGCTGTAAGGTGGGAGGCACCATATCAGTCATTCATTATATTATATTATATTATATTATATTATATTATATTATATTATATTATATTATATTATATTATATTATATTATATTATGGTGGCCTGGGAGTCCTGAAGCACCTAAATCCCAAGTTCCAAAAGAACTACCAGAAATGCCCACTCAAGAGGAATATGACCATCAAACCCTGGCTAGTAATAAATTCAAGCACTGACTCTTTATAAAGTACAAGATTTACTCTTCACAGTAAATATTGCAATCTCTATGAAGCTCCGTGGAGCACAAAAGCAAAATGGAATTGCTCGAGGCACAAGGTAACCCAAAGCATTCAAGTCCCGACACAGCATATCAAAGAATTGTTAAAAAAACAGCAAAAATCTAGAAATTCAATTAATCACAAAAATACAAGCACAAGTACTCTCACCAACTCTCCTTGCACAATCGAAATGAAAAAAGCCAAGAACTAAGGTTTAAGGTTTCTTTATTTAGTCATGTTTACACAAGAAAACATGAAATGTGCCTTCTCAGTTCCATCTAATAACAGACAGAATGAAATAAAACAGATAAATAGAAACAAGAGAGGTTAAGGTAAGGCAGTTAGATAATATGGTAGAGCCTCTTGATTTATAGGACAGAGGGCAGTTGCTATCGATGATTGGCAGGTGGCCCCTCTTCTTGAAAACACATGGAACATAACCAACACATAGTACTCAAAACACAGAATAGATTAAGAAACATTAACAAAAAACAATGACCCAAAAGTGAAGAAAAATACATAAAACAAGAATATTTACTACTAAGAACCCTGCCTGAAATTCAACAAATCTATTATCCATCCATCCATCAATGTCTGTAACCCACTCAGAAATCGGATTTGTTTCTTTCTATTCTTCCTATGCTTGTCCCTGCCTGGTGATTAATTGTTTATTAAATTTGCTCTTTTTAGTGGGTGGGTGGCAGCATGTTGTACACACAGAGGCAGCAGCACAAGTAACAGTCTCTTGCTGCTGGCTTCTCAAGAGGAAATGTTGAGCAAGAGGATTGCAGCACGGCATACTGTCCTGTAGAGCACTGCTGGTGGCATGAACTGAAATACCAGTAAGGCAGGGAGGACAGAAGTCATATACAGTATAATTGATAAAAAACAAGATGTACAGTATTTTATTAATGTCTGCAATCCTAAAGGCAACATTGAAAAACCACAAGAAGGTACAAAAAAAATCAAGGAAACTAAAAAAAAGAACCAAACAAGAAATCAGGGTTCAAAAACAAGGAAACACTCATAAAAGCTGAAACTCTAAACAGCAAGACATCCAAATATTGTAAGCACTTAACTTGAGTTTTTAGTTTAGTTATGTGTTTTATTTTTTTGTTTGCTTTTTCTGTCCTCCTGGCCATATTCTTTGTTACTTAGCATCGCCTAATCTTATTTTTATATTTTTATTTTTTCTTTCTTCATCTTATAACGCACTTTGAGCTACATCATTTGTATGAAATCGTGATATATAAATAAATGTTGTTGTTGCTGTTGGAGCTTTCATAAGGTCAGCAAGTACGATACCTATAGGTAGACTCTCTCTTTTATGTGTAATGAATATGAAGATATGTGACTAACGCGTGATTAATGTTAAATGCGACAGACAGTGACAGAAGGCAGGCTAAAGGAGGAATGAGAGGCAGAGGCCAAGCCCAGTCAACAATATTCTGAGTAAGAGGCTGGAGACAAAGTTGTGCTTATTTGTTATAATGGGTATTAATTACCAGTGCATTGTCCTGTGAAATGATTCAAAAATATAAATAAAATATATATTTTTTTCTAGTCAATACACAAAAAGAACGAATTATCACTGAGACAGCAAAACAATAACCAAAGTAGATACAACACAAGAATGTGACGAATATCAGGGTGTTATGAAGGCTGATTATCTATCTATCTATCTATCTATCTATCTAAATACTGCTGTAGTAAATATTTTTCATACTTAAATCAGTTGTAGTGGGCATGGACAAGTGTATCATTGAATGTTTGCTGTTACAGCACTGAATCTAAAGAGCCACTCTGAGTAGTGAGGAAAATGCTATATAAATGTACAGAATTATTATTATTATTATTATTATTATTATTGGTGGCACAGTGGCACAGTGATAGCGCTGCTGCCTCGCAGTTAGGAGATCCGGGTTCGCTTCCCGGGTCCTCCCTGTGTGGAGTTTGCATGTTCTCCCTGTGTCTGCGTGGGTTTCCTCCGGGTGCTCCGGTTTCCTCCCACAGTCCAAAGACATGCAGGTTAGGTGGATTGGCGATTCTAAAATTGACCCTAGTGTGTGTTTGTGTGTGCCCTGTGGTGGGTTGTCACCCTGCCCAGGATTGGTTCCTGTGTTGGCTGGGATTGGCTCCAGCAGACCCCCATGACCCTGTGTTCGGATTCAGCGGGTTAGAAAATGGATGGATGGATTATTATTATTATTAAATCTGAAACAGAGGTACAAGGAAGGTTTTGCATTAAGTTCAATGAAAGAACTCCTTCTTGTGACACTGTACTCAATAAACTTCAATCTACTGGTCGTGTGAAGGACAGGTTTGTTGGGCCACTGAGAACTGTAAGGACATCAGAAAATCTCAAAAGGCTGAGGGAAGCCATAGACATTCAGGCCAATGTCAGTCAGTACCATCATTTCAAACTGGACAGCTCACCAAATTATTCATCTTGTTACTGAATAAAATACAAATAGTGCAAACATTTTGTAGAAATAATTTAGCTACTTTTTTTACTTATTTATTGAGTTTATTGAATTGTAAAATGAAAGACGTGACATGTTGAATCATTTGCCAACTCATTTAGAAACATTTATTGCTAATGGTGGAGTTCATTTGAAAAATGTTATTTTTTTAGTGTTGTGCAAGACCAGGTAAATAAAATGTATTGATTAACTGTTTTTTTGACTATTTTATTTATAATTATGTGCCATAAATCAAGAATCTAAAGGTGATCATTTATACTATCCTTTCAAAAATCATTATATCCCTGTGCTGCACCCAAAAAAGGGGTTTCTTATAGCTTTACAAAAGCTTAAACTATGCATTTACATTTGCAGTAATTAATTCCCTGTTTTGAAAAATGAAAAAATAAAAAAAATAACCATATGTTCACTTTCCACTTCTCTCTTTTAGTAATAATCATGTAAGAAATATGCTTAAAAGGAAAGAGAGACATTTTTTTAACTATATGGCCATTGTTATTTGTCTATTTTTGGCTCTGATCTCATTATAGCAATAATCCTCTTCTTTGTTCAAAGTGTGGAACCAATTTTCTTATTTGGGTCCTCAGATTAAAACGTTTAAGAACCCCTGATGTAAAGGTCCAGGCCTCCAGATATATGCCAATTTTTCACTTAACTTTACAAATCATGGGGGGTGAAGTCTACCCAAAAGCACTGGGCACAGGGCAGGAACCCACCATGGACAAAACTCAAAGAAAGACACTCGTTTATTGCAAAGTAGTTTATTATGTTAAATGTGTGCAATGTTATGAGCTAATCAATATATAAAAATTTATTTAATTTAATTGAGCAACTTGTTTTTCCTGTGTCGATTTTTATTCCACTTTTCCTCCAAAATATGTGTGGTGAGGTAAATGATGATTCAAAACTAACTCCATATGATGGACTGGCGTCCTGTGCAGACTTGGTTCTTGCTGCCAGGAGAAGATCTGGCCACCCATGACCATGAATTGAACTGCATGTGTTTGAAACGGTTATGTTTTGAATTATCTTTATGGGATAATAACATCAAAGCTTTAGCGAGGTAATTCAGCTCTAAAGTGTTTAATGTTAAAACCATTACACAAGATAACAAAGAAAAGACAGAAACTTAAATTCATGTCTAAACATCTGTTAATTGGGGCAGCAGGGTGGCGTAGTAGTGAGGAAACCAGGGTTCACATCCCAGGTCCTCCCTGCGTGGAGTTTGCATTTTCTCTCCGTGTCTACATGGGTTTCCATCATGTGCTCCAGGTTCCTCCAACTGTCCAAAGACATGCAGGTTAGGTGAACTGGCACTACTAATTTGGCGGTGTGTGTGTTGGCGCTGTGATGGACTGTCCAGGGTTTGTTCCTGTCTTCTGCCCCATGCTCACTGGGACAGGCTCCAGCCCACCACAGTCCTGGTCTGGATTAAGTGGGTTAGCAATGACATGACATCTGCTAATTGGCTAAAAAGATCCTAAAAAGAACTCCACTTTGCTGTAAAGTTCCCTAACTCGCTTCAATTTATTATTATATTGCACTCTTCACTGAGCATTGGTTCACCATGCTTAAAAATGTACAAGTGTAATTCCCAAGTAGTTTTCTGAGTAATTTCTAATAGACATTTTAATCAGGTAATGAAGCATCAAACTCAACACAATTTTCATAAGACACCACTTACCCGTACCTTTAGTTAGAACAAAAACCTAAAGATAGAGTGAGTCACCATTTCAGTGTTGCTGCTTTTATCTTTCTCTCTGTGTTTACAGCGTTGAGTAATCCATCCACATGGACATTTTTAAACTCATTTAGTCTGATTGGGGATCCCATAGGACTTCAAAGCAGAACCAACTCTGGTCAAGAAGCCAGTCCATGTTGACTAATTAATATGTTGTGAACGATACCCGGGCACAGACAGGCAGACATGTTGTAAATTCACCAGCACACGTTTATTTACAACTATATACAAGTTTCAAGTACACACACAAAACCCCAAAAGTCCCCAAAGTCCTGGCCAATTGCACACAATGCCTTCACTCTTCGGGCCGCCTCCACTCTTGTCTCCTGCTTCATCCTACTTCCACCCGACTCCGTCCCCGAATGAAGGGAGGTGGCCCCTTTTATCCGCACCCGGATGTGCTCCAGGTGTTCCCCAGATATCTCCCGCTGACACGCCCCAGTGTGGCGGAAGTGCCGACTGTTCTCCCGGAAGCTCTCCGGGTGTCCCTGCTTCTCTTCCCCCCAGCAGTTCCTGGTGTGGCGGAAGTACTGAGGTCCAGGGTTCCCAAGGCATTGGGGCTCCCCGCGGGGTGACCACGGGCCCCTACAGGGTTGGGCTTCCAAGCTCTCTACCCGTGGCCCCCAAAGCAACCAAGGTGGCGGCACCCACGTGATCCAGGGCGGGCATAGACCCTCTTCCGGTCCTTCAGGGCGTCCCGGCCTGGTTGTTGCTCCTGGCATCCCTGAAAATGTATAGCATAACATGGCAACGTTGGGTTTGTGATCATTCTATGAATGCTCTCTGCATTCAGTCAGTTACTCATTCTCTAACCCGCTTAGGGTCACAGGGGTCTGCTGGAGCCTATTCTAGGTAGCATAGGGCACAAAGTAGGAACAAACCCTGGACAGGGTGCCAGTCTATCACAGGGCAAACACACACACATTCCCCAACCACACACTAGGGCCAATCCGCCCAAACTTGCATGTCTTTGGACTATGGGAGGAAGCTGGAGCTCCTGGAGGAAAATCACACAGACATGGGGAGAACATGCAAACTCCACGCAGGGAGGATCCGGGAAGTGAACCCAGGACTCCTTACTGTGAGACAGCAGAGTTAGCACTGCGCCACCTTGCGGCCTCCATAGAAACGTGACATGTGAAAAGAAAGGAAACCATCACAATCTGTTTTTAGTTAGCTTCAGATGCTGCAATTTAACTCAAGAATTTAAACAATAAACTTCTATTCATGGTCTCACTCACTCTGACAAAAAGTTGGAAAGACCGGATTCATTAAAGGATGAACGGGAATCTGTTAAACATCTCTTCTGATTTCTGTCAGTCCTCCTTATACAAACTGGTCTTACTTGTGCTCTCTGTTTCCCTCAGAAGTGGCTATCCACCGCTCAACTAGATGGGAATGCAGAAGCAGACTTAAGAGGGAGGGACGCTGAGCTTGAATCATTGTTCAGACCCCACCTAATTGTACTTAGGGGAAAAATGAGTATGTAGAAGTATGTATGTTGAAGCTTAGGAGCCGCTTAACCATAAACAAGCACTGCACAAGAACAACAAGTAATGTGAAAGAAGGCAATAGGTGAGCGGACAGCAGGAAAAACATGGAATCTGAGATTCTGAGTGATGGAAAGAGAAGGACTAAACACACAGTGCCAACGCTTAGAATCAGAGCACAGTGGGCCATGTCAGATGTTAAAAACAAAGACAGCCTGATCTTACTGCTATCCGTGTTTAGAGAGAAAGACAGAAAATGAGTTAGGGAGGTGTTTTTGTCTTGATAGTTCTATATTACTCTACTTTTGTATTCTTTATTGCATAGATTTTATCAGAATGCCACAAATCTCATAGACTTACCACAAGGCTTATTTATTTTATAACTTCTCCCCACCTTCACTTTTACATCTATAACCTCAACCAATCACACAAATTAAAATGAGAAGGAGTTAGGTTACAACTTTAAATAATGTATTATTGATAATATTCATAAAATAATAACAATAAGCAAAGTACATATGAATACTGGCAACCATACAACTCGATAAATGCTGATTTGTAGTTCCAGGTGGCATACAGACTTGTTAGTTACTGAAAATGTCTCTAGTTAAGACATCATTTCTAGTCAGATTTCTTCTGGCCAGGCCGCATGCCTGTCTCAATATGGCA
The DNA here is from genome assembly GCF_016835505.1 of Polypterus senegalus. Taxonomy (NCBI): domain Eukaryota; kingdom Metazoa; phylum Chordata; class Cladistia; order Polypteriformes; family Polypteridae; genus Polypterus; species Polypterus senegalus. The sequence continues at coordinate 47,151,410 of NC_053164.1, forward strand.
GCTGAGCTTTGCTCTTCAGTGTGTTGTCCTTTTCATCGTAATGGTGTGAGAGAGATAGAGAGAGGGAGGGGTAAAGCAAGAAAATATATACAGTCTCTGTCCAAACTCTTACACCAATAGGGTGCAGAACGGCCTCTGATTCAAAACCAATCCCAAACTGCCATACTTCAGACCAATGGGGGCACACAATACCTTTCACACCTGCCCCCAAAACAATTTGTTGGGCTGATTCTTGCCAGCTGGGTAGTTTGGCCTCCATGTGGAAGCTGTTAGTTGCTTTGTTTGAAGCTTTTAGGCTCTCAGCCCAAACACAGCCACTCTTGCCAAGCTGGCCTGATGATCCATCCCACACACTGCCTTTTCACACCTGTACAACACCCAAGACCATTTGATAATCTGAAACTTTCTTGCTAGGTGGCCTTCCTGTCCTGCGGAGAATCACTTGCCATGCTGGTTTTAGGCACCTTACTGGACCCTGCAAATAAATTCCAGATCCTGACTCAGTCCTAAAAGGGATGTGTGTGGGGGGGATTAGTTAAAAATCAAAGCATTGCTGTTCTTATCAATGATATAACACCCTGAAACCCTAATATTACATTTGCTTTATCTAACATACAAATAAAAATATACAAAATATTCATCAACTTACATACAAAAATTCACACCACAAAAGGAGGAAAACATTTTTGAGAACATGACTCTGGCACCTAGTTGTTTTCCCAATATTGGATATTTTCAGCTGTTACTGTAAAATTATGAAAAAATAAAAGCAAAAATAAAAATAGATAAAAAAATAAAAGTAAAAAATAAAGCAAAAGTGCCTGAGTAGGTTTAGTTTTTCACCAGTTTCCAGACTCTGGACACTTTTACCCAGCTACCAATAAACTTGTGCTGTTGTTCTTCAGTGATGCACCCAACTGAGTAACTTATAGGTATGCGTAAAGTGTAGTGATCAGTTTTATTTTCAAAAGGAATTTATCACTATTGTAATAATCACAGCTAATATGCTGTCATTAATAGCCTGAAATTGTAAGAGATCATCTGCCCCGGATAAATCTGTCTTGCTGCTCTTTTCGATCTACATGCTTCCATTAGGTCAGATTATCTCAGGGCATAATGTGAGTTACCACAGCTATGCTGATGACACGCAGATGTATTTATCAACATCACCTGATGACCCCGACTCTGTTGTTTCACTAATACAATGTCTTATTTGTGTTTCTGAGTGGATAAGTAGTAATTTTCTCAAGCTAAATAAAGAAAAAACTGAAATTTTAGACATTTAAATAATGGATATAATGAGGTTATTAGAAATAAACTTTAATAATGGATATAATGAGGTTATTAGAAATAAACTTGATGCATTAGGATTAAAAGTCAAGACGGAGGTAAAGAATTTAGAGGTAATTGTTGACTATGACCTGAATTTTAAATTGCATATTAATCAGATCACTAGGACAGGATTTTTTCACTTAAGAAATATAGCAAAAGTTAGACCTCTTATATCATTGAAAGATGCTGAGAAATTAGTTCACGCTTTTGTTTTCAGTCGACTAGATTACTGTAACGCACTCCTCTCAGGACTACCCAAAAAAGATAAATTGACTGCAACTAGTGCAGAATGCAGCTGCTAGAATCCATTCATCCATCCATTTTCCAAACCGCTGACGAGCACATCTCTCCAGTTTTGATGTCACTACACTGATTACCTGTGTCATTCAGAATTGACTTTAAAATACTGCTTATGGTTTACAAAGCCTTAAATAATCTCGCTGCATCTTATATATTGGAGTGTCTGACATCTTATGTTCCAAATTGTAACCTTAGATCTTCAAATGGGTGTCTGCTTAGAATTCCAAAAGCTAAACTTAAAAGAAGTGCTGTTATGTACCTAAAATCTGGAATAGCCTGCCAATAGGAATTCGCCAGACTGATACGGTGGAGAACTTAAAAAAACTGCTAAAAACACATTCCCTTAACATGGCTTTCTCATTACTTCATTTTAATTTAATTCTGATGCTCTGTATATTCAATTAATTATCATAACTATTCATGGTGGCTCCAAAATCCTTACTAAACCCTACTCTCTCTTCTGTTCTTTTACCGGTTTTCTGTGGTGGCAACCTGCGCCACCACCACCTGATCAAAGCACCATGATGTCCCTACATTGATGGATTAAAGGCCAGAAGTCCACGTGATCGTCATCATCAAATTCTTCCATTAGAACCCTGAATGCCATGAGGACTGATCATTTATGTCAGGTAGAATGCCCAGAGGGGGCTGGGCAGTCTCGTGGCCTGGAACCCCTGCAGATTTTATTTGTTTCTCCAGCCGTCTGGAGTTTTTTTTGGTTTTTCTGTCCTCCCTGGCCATCGGACCTTACTTTTATTCTATGTTAATTAGTGTTCTCTGATTTTAATTCTTACTTTGTCTTTTTTCTCTTTCATCATATAAAGCACTTTGAGCTACATTATTTGTATGAAAACGTGCTATAGAAATAAATGTTGTTGTTGTTGTTGTTGTTGTTGTTGCGCCCTGAAATCAGTAAATGGCTGCTCTCAACATTTCCGAAAGCTCTTGTTACACCACATACATTCAGAAGTAACTTCCTAGTTTATTGTTTATGTAAAATCATCACCTTTGTATGCTTCACTACTACTATAAATATAATCTGTAATGCTATCACTGGCTATTACTGAAGAACTGACTAAAAAATTCACTTTACACTCTGACAGCCCTTATTCAGGCCACCCAGTTGCCACCAATGCTGTCACTGGAAACTCCAGATTGACGAGGAGTACACGACTGGTGGTGGACGAGTTATCTCAGGTATAATGTTAAAAAAGTTAAAGGGGACTGGATCGGTCTGTTTAGCTGCAGGAATATTTCTTTAAAAGAATAAAAGAGCAAATAGATTTTTTATATATCTTGATTAAAATCTGAGCCCCCTGTAGCTTTCCTGGGCCTGTTAGTTAATGCAGAAGCCTGGCCACGGGGAGCTGGATGGTCTCTGAGTAGTGATGTGGGAATTTTTGAATCTCAACCTTTGTAGATTTCGTCATCACTCTATGCTGTCCTGTCACTTGCTTTGTCTTTATTTTTTTCTTCACTTGACCTCACAGGGCTTGGGATTGGGGGAGAGACACCATAAAGGAAATTATTGTTTGTTTGTTTTTGTTTTAAAAGCATCGCACTGCTTGTATTTGCTGAATTAAAAACTGAGGTACAAAACACAGGAAAATCAAGTAATGTGAGGATGAACTTCTATTCAGGATGGCATGAGGGACCAAGGATGAACTTCTATTCAAGATGGCTGAGGCTCTGCCTATGTAATACAGGTGGGAGTGTTTGCATTCATACTGTGTTCTACTTTCATGTAAAAGAAGGTTTGTTGATGGGGTGAAACACTCCCTATGAAGTTAAGCTCGGATTCTTACCATAAGACATTTCAAACAACAAGAAAAGTTTAAAAGTATCAGTATGTGTGTGTGTGTAAGTATTAATTTGTGGAAACCTATGTACAATGATAATTCTGAACAAATTGACCAATCATTACAGGCAGCAGGTCTATTGTTTTTGGTCCAGTTTAGTCAAGTACTCATCTCCAGATCTTTCAAAAACCTATGTCCAATGATAATCGCCATAGAAATTTAACAGTCTTAATTTTGCAGTGTGCTCCTTTTCTCTGTTTAAACATAGGACCAGGCCTACTGATTTGAAAAATTTTTGCAAGAACACTTTTTGAAATATATAATTTATATAAATATACTTGTACACACATAGAACAAAAACATGCAAAAGACCAAGCCTAGACAGACAACAAAAAATACATTTTATCTGTCCTATGTTATGTAAATCTTGTTAATTTACATACAAACTCTAGATGAGGCTGGCAGATTAGAATTGTGGTTAGCACTGCTGCCTCACCTTAGTTCTAGAGTCTGGGGTGCGCTGCCAGTTTGGAGTTTGAATATTCCCTTCATCCATGTGTGGTTTCCTCCAGCTACTCCCGTATTCCTCCCACATGCCAAAGATGTGTGTCTAAGGTTCACTGACGACTCTAAAGTGGCCCAGGCATTAGTGAGTGTGCCCTGCAATGCTGTCAGGATTGGCATCAGCTTCTGCCAACTTTGAACTGGATATGTGAAATAAAAAACAATTAAAATAAAAATTTATATTAAAAAATATAGCTAATGCAATAGTTACATTTGTATCTAAGTAAGCGCATTTTATTTGTATAGCACTTTCTTGAACAAATTTCATGGAGTGCTTTACAAACTGTCATCATAGACACTCACACAAACACAAGCTATTAAATAAAAACCAGGAATGAAATGCACAGATATACGCAATAACACTTGATAACCCACAAAAGCAAGCTTGAACAAACTAAAACCTAGTTAGTTTATAATATTTATAATTTATAATGAATAGATTAATAGATAAATTTTAAAATCTTATTGAATACTGTTATGACTTGATGATTTAGCTTCTGCAAATGTCTCTGAATTGCGAATACCTCAAAAAGTGAGACCACTAACATCATTTAGTCAAGGTCCACTGGCTCTTGCAAAAATCTCTGTTAAAGATGAAAGTTGATGAAGGATTTTCTCTGAAAGATAATTTAACTTTGGAACAGCTCAACACTGACCATTAGATCAGCCAATTCAGTAAGTACTTTAAAATTTTATCATTTGGGCTTTTAAATGTACTTGATTCTTAATTGTAAATCTCTTTTATGTTTTATTTACTTTGCCAAAGTATAATTTAAAAAAGCCTCAGATCTTAAGTTTTATTTGTTTCTGGTGTGTATGGTCAATTCAAAGGACCTTAGGCCATCAAGTTCTTGTTAGAGGGAGCACTTCTGGGAAATTTAGAGACCTTGTACATGCGCACAGAGTAAGTCAGGGAGCAAAGTGAAGGTGCACCCCTTAAATGTCTGTGGCAGAGCCATTAAGACACACTTTCTAACAGTCAACAGTGCAAGTAGCAAAACCTGCCTGGCCAAATAAGGAAAAATCTTTTATCTTTGCTCAGCTAATGCACAGATATTCAAACAAGTTTTGCAACATTTCCATTAGAAAAAAAAAAACTGCCCGAGAAGACCGCGATCTGAATCAAAGTTCAGCACACAAAGACTATGTTTTCCACAGAATGACAATCGATCATGTTATAGCACTGCAAAGGCTATGATGTCAGTGTAAAAACACGCAGGTTCTCGACAAGGACTGGTGTACATTGAACTGTAGAGGTTGCTGGGAGTGGCCGAATGGTAGGGAGCCGACGGTGACTAATCACCGGCTCCTGTTACAGTTTAGCACAATAACAGGAAATTAAAGTGACTTTCAAAACACTGCTCTCTTCAATGCATGTCATATGAATCCCCCCATCACCCCCCCTCCCACTCCTCATGTTACAATGGCCTCATTTGCTCATCCAACCCTACTGTATACAAAGTATTAAAATCAGATGATTCTGTTACTTGAAACCTAAAACATGGAAGGAAAAAATAATTTACATGAACTTTCTTTGCTGACAACTTCATCCATCTAAATACCCATATGGTGCATAACAGAAATAAAACCTAAGACATGTACTGTAGCAAAGGAAAGACAAAATCAGCCCTTAGAGACTCACCCAGTATTATTTGTGGTCAGTTCTGACCTGCTAGGTGTGAAATGACTACTAAGGAGAGGATATGCATTGTACATGCCAAGTCACAGAGGGCTCCTAATGCCACTCCAGGAAGGCATGAAATGGAAGAGTGGTGGCAAAAAATAACCAATCCTTCCTCATCCTATCAATGGCAATCAGCCTGCATCCAGAAACTCTGTATATTCTTTTAAAGAACTTACGTAAAAAGACAAATTTCCCCTTGGGGACAAACAAAGTTCTATCTATCTATCTATCTATCTATCTATCTATCTATCTATCTATCTATCTATCTATCTATCTATCTATCTATCTATCTAGCTACCCTGCAGAGAGAGTTATTGAAAAGAGTGGACACATTTAAATATCTAGGGTCAGTGGTAGCCCCAGATGTAAAGATAGATGCAGAGATAACCCAAAGAGTGCAGTGTGGATGGAACAATTGGAAGAAACCATCAGGAGTATTGTGTAATTAAAGAAATAAGGTCAAGGTTAAAAGTAAGGTTTTTAAGACAGTGGTAAGACTAGCAATGATGTATACAGCTGAGACCTGGGCAGCAAAGGGAGAATAGGAGAAGAGGTTAGATATGACTGACATGAGAATGTTGAGATAGGTGTGTGGAGTTACAAAACAGGACAGAACAAGAAATGAGACAATCATCGGTACAACAAAAGAGTGAGAGATACCTAAGAAAGTACAGAGTAGTTTGGTTGAAGTAGTATGGAAATGTGATGAGGATAGACCATAAATATGTGGGCAATGGAGTGATGGGAATGGAAGTGCAGGGGAAGAGAAAATGAGGGAGGCTAAAGGAGAAATGGATGAATAAAGTAAAAGAAGATCTGACAGAAAAGGGCTTGACTGGTGAGGAGGTGCAGGACTGAGCTTTTTGGTGAAGGATCTTCAAGCACATTAACCCCACATTGAAGTGGGAAAAGTTAAAGACGAAGAAGATTTCCATTAAAGGAAACTTCTAAAATTTTGGACAGGATGCTTAAACCTGGAGTTTGCATGTTCTCCCCGTGTCTGCGTGGGTTTCCTCCGGGCACTCCGGTTTCCTCCCACAATCCAAAGACATGCAGGTTAGGTGGATTGGCGATTCTAAATTGGCCCTAGTGTGTGCTTGGTGTGCAGGTGTGTTTGTGTGTGTCCTGCGGTGGGTTGGCACCCTGCCCAGGATTGGTTCCTGCCTTGTGCCCTGTGTTGGCTGGGATTGGCTCCAGCAGACCCCCGTGACCCTATTCGGATTAGAAAATGGACGGATGGATGGATGCTTAAACCTCTTGCTCAGGTCTCATTTTGTTTGTTTCTTCAGGTAAGTGCATTCAGTGTTCTTAGGTCTTGCTTAGATAGCTGGGTTTAACCATTTCAAAGACTCTGACTGCTTTCCCAGAAACACACACAGTCTTATCAGTGTCTTGTACTGCGTGAACATCATCACTTCTCTATGGCGATGCTGTCGTTAGCCTCCACTGTAGCATCCTCAATTCATGCTGCTTACAATCTACGTCCAGTTTCTTCTTACATGGGACATTTCATACTGTATATGACATTGCACTTACTAAGATGGGTAACTTCTCCAATATAGTGTATCCTGTACCCTCTTGCTACACCCTAAGTCTGCAAATGTTACTGCGGGTGTTACGTCATCTACTCAAAAAGGAATAGTTCATCCTAAGTTCAGCAACTGACATACCAGTATGGATACTCTATTCCAGTTAAAGAATGTGAAACCCACAAAATGGTTAGTGGATGAATCAATAAACTGCTTTCCTAACTGAATAAAGACACCATCAGTTTCCTTGGTATAATTACTCATAGCTTTTCTCAAAAATACCTCCCCAGGGTACTATGAAAAGTTGGAAAAAAAAATTAAAAACACTGTTAAAGCTTAAAACCCCATATGCAGGAAAAGGTTCAAGTTAATGTATGTGTTTACTGAACTCACTCAATCCAGTTTTAGATGAATGACAGAAACCATTCCATTACTTGACATGCTCACTGAGGTACCTGGAGAAAACCAAAATGGATACAAGGGAGAAGACGCAAATTCCACACAAACAGATGTCAGGCCAGGCCAAGGCTTTCTGGACATGTCAATCGGAGGTGCCACCATGTGCACCAACACAAAGGTGTGCTCACTTATAAATCATCACAAGGTTATGCTTGTTTTATTTACAAAATTTAGAAAGCTACTCTCACAACAAAAGTCCACTACTAGACGTGCCAATCAATGCACTGCATCTTCCACTGTGGTGTATTCCTCTTATGTCTGTTTTAGTGTGATGTGGGCTCGTTTGAGTGTGGTGATGGGGGTTTGTGCACCATTTTGTTACATAAACCTCAAATGCTTTCTTCTTTTGTTTTATCAAGTAACGTCAAATACCTCTTAGACAGAACAGTAAATGGTGTTGCACATGTTCTTCCAACATATAATATCTAGTATTGCCTTAACGTCAAGTTGGCTTCAGCCTTCATTCAACCTGCAGACTTTTGCAAACATGACAACTGCCTGTGACTGTCACTTTGTTCATGACAGGTGAGTTGAACTGCAGCATTTTTTATTTGAATGGCTTCTTGTTAGCGTTTCCTTTAATGCGCTGTTACCTGGAGGTGGAGGGGTACAATAACATATAATGGTCTTTCTAGCTACAGGGATCAGAGTTCAAATAATGGCTTATTGACTGTTTGTGTGGAGTTGTGTGGATGTTTTCCCCATGTACACATGGGATGTCACCTTCCACATCCCAAAATGCTTGCCTGATATGTTAAATGGTGACATATGGGCACAGGTGATGAGTGGTTGCCCCCATTTTAAGCTCGGTTTCAATGCTGCTGGGATAGACTTCAGTCACTCAAGAGACTGATTGTATTCAAGTGGCCTCAGAAAATAAAGAATGGAGTCAAGTAACTGCAGTTATCTATTAAGCTTCGTGTATTTGTTGTAGTCATGTCTATTCATCTGTGTGTCCACTTGAAACACCTCAGCTTCCAGCCGAATAATTTCCATAGTATTGAAGCAGTTCTAATTAGTCAATGATCTGTGAATTAATGGAGATGTAAATTAAATATCAATACTTGCTTTGTTAGACCTGAGTACAGAATTTGATACTGCAGATCATGATATTCGTACAAACCGCCTTAGCCAGTGGGTAGGGTTTTCAGGTGCTGCCTGAGGCTGGTTTAAATCTTATATAACTGGAAGTAAATGCTTTGTCAGTTATGGTGATTATGCATCAAAAATGCATGATATTGTATATGTTGTACCGCAGGGATCAATTTTGGGACCATTATGATTTTTACTCTACATGCTCCTGTTAGGCCAGATAATTTCAAAATGCAATGTAAATTACCATAGCTATGCTGATGACACACAACTCTATTTGTCCATCGGGCCTGATGACCCAGAGGCTTTAAACCTTTTAATTCAGTGCCTTACTAGTATAATAGAATGGATGAATAGGAATTGTCTTAAATTAAATAAGGAAAAAATATAATTGTTAGTTATTGGCAGCAATAAATAAAGTGAGTTTCTTAGAAACAAAATGAATCATCTGGCCCTGCAAATCAAACCAGAGGTTAAGAATTTTAGTGTTATTACTGACTCTGACCTTAACTTCAAATCACATATTAATCATATTATGAGGATTGCTATCATCCATCTAAGGAACATTGCAAGGGTGTGGTCTCTTATAACATTTACAGATGCAGAAAACGTAATACATGCGTTTGTATTTAGCCAACTAGATTACTGCAATGATCTCCTATCAGGACTGCCCAAGAAGGACGTAAATCAGCTAGAGCTTGTCCAGAATGCAGCAGCAAGAATTTTAACCAAAAAGAAAAAATATGACCATATATTCCCAATATTAATATCTTCACATTGGCCGCCAGTGTCTTTTTAGAATCGGTTTTTAAATACTTCTACTTGTATATAAGGCTGTTAACAATCTTGCCCCTACCTACATCTCAGAATGCCTGCTTCCTTATGTACCAAATCACAATCTTAGATCTGCAAATTCTGGTTTGTTCATTATTCCTAAATCTAAGCATAAAGGCAGCTTTCTGTTCTTAAGCACCTAAAATTTGGAATCATTTACCAATAGAAATATGCCAGGCTAAATCTGTGGAACATTTCAAAAAACTTTTAAAATCCCTTTTTTTAAAATCTGTAATTAAATCATAATATAGTGATCTAATTATAAGTTTAGCTCTTTGATTACATTAGTAAGTACCCAGAATTAATCCATTGCTTTTTTAATTTTTCGTCTCCCATCCTGTGTGGTGGTGCTATGCATCACCCACCCCTGTTCGAAGCGCTCTATTCTGCAGTCACCTGGGGTACTGGAGGAAACAAGGAGGACTTGGAAACCATTATTAACGACCGTATCAACTGTGCCCAGTGGAAGGTGGGTGACCAGCTGGCCTCGGTCATTCTGACTTTCATGATGCAGACAGACACTGATTACCATCAGGCCGAACTACTTGATTTGTTACCAGAGGTTTTTTGTTTTCCTCTTCTCCATGACAACTAGTCAACTAATCACATTCAGGAATCAAGAACTCCACATACATCCTTAATCAACTGAAACTGCTATGGACTGTTTTATTTGCTTTTGTATCTTTTCATAAACTTTAATAACATCAACCTGTTTCAACTGTGCATATACCTATATATTAATATATTAATTAGATCTGCCTATTGTCAACCTTAATGTAGAAATATTTTAATTAGAAAACCTTTTTCTAATAAGAATGAAGGTTTGTTTTGCACTTTAGTGGTTAAATTTTGCTTAAAAATACCTGGTTGATTTTGTATTTAGTATACGTTTATTTATGTATTTATTTATTTATGTATTTACTAGCTGATTACCCAGTGGCTTCGCTCACTGAGTGCAAGGTAAAAAATAAAATGTAGTATATAAATTATTAAACAGTAAAACATTAACATGTATGAAGTAAAGATACATTGAACAGTACTGGATTGCCAACAGTACTGGAGTGCTTTTGGGTAAAGTACATTTTAAAGGCGCTATAACACAACAGGCAAGTAGCACTAACAGCAGCTTAAATGTATTTGGATCATCTCTTGGTAGTAGATCCCTTGTGAAAGGCGATACACAACTGCTGTGGTGTAGAAATTACATTTTCTATGCGATCCTGCAAATGTGACAACCTTGCACTACGTGGCTGTGATTTAAGAGAAAAATTATTCTGAGAAATGTGGACACTGCCCTTCCATGCTTAACGGGCAGAAGGTCCAAACAATTCCCAAGTCCAATACTTTACATGAAGAGGTCGGTACGTCTTAAAAGAATTCATCACAAAAGCAACCTTGAATGTTGCGGGGTTTTAATGACCTGAACTTACCTTAACAGACAGTAAGTAGTCGTGCAGCGCAATTTACAAAGAGAGTTTTGCTTCGATGGCGCCAATCACACTCATTCACAAAGATTTTCACTCTCCCAGGAGTCGAGGGGGACTCGAAGTGTCACAAACAGTGCGAGAACAGAAACTGCGAAGCTCTTGACCTGGTGGAAAAGCCCAACATTCTGCGTCTCCCAGCGTCCACTTTGTTCTCATGACCCCTCGCCGCTGAAGGCAGTGTCGCCTTCATATTATTTACAGCTCGGCACAGTTAGAAAGTCGAAAGACGCAAAGCTGTTTTCCTTATCTCTTCTACTATCAAGTACTGCCAATTAAAAAAAGTTATAATGTGGCAGTTTCTGCGACAGTCACATGGACAAATAAATAAAACTTCTCTGTCAGGACGTGCCTGGCGGCGAATGGCTCAGCACTGGAGTCCAGAGAGGAGGGCTGGGAGAGGGCAACGCGGGGCGTACTTCTATGTGATAAATCGGCATGTTTGTGTTTGCTTATTTTCAATATCAGTAAAATAACTCTCACACAAATAATAACAATTTGTAAGGTGATATAAAAATAGCGTCCACAAACAAAGTGATTAGTTCCTGTATTATAATATATTCTCTGGTCATACGTAATTTCCGGTTCACGTGGTCATACGTAATTTCCGTTTCAAACGTGAAAAGAATTTTATATATATAGATTTATTTATTTATACATTTATTAGAAATGATCATAGTCTTAATTAAAAATAATCCAAGTAAATGTGGTATATTTTTGTTTTTGTTGATTAATGTGTGGAAAGCACCTTGTGTTGCATGTATATGTATGATAAAATGCTATATAAATAAAGTTATTATTATCATTATTATTATTATTGTTGTTGTTGTTGTTGTTGAAATTTGGTACACTAATTATTCAAAGAAATACAGTATGTCAGGAAAGTTATGTTTTTGATGAGATACCTTGCATGCTATGCACATTTTTGAAATTTGAAAGACTTTGTTTTAAAAAGCATTGGTGAATGTATATAAAAGTTAACGTTAATCACTGATTGATTTACAATTTTAAATTTACCTTGACAAGGGTTATTTCATCTTGCTGCTGACAGCTAAACAGGCCCTCAGTATAAGTTATTGAAACTGCAGCAGAGTTGTGCACCCAGGAGGAAACCCGAGATACTTCAGCGAATTGTGCAAACCTCTGCCACGCCAGCTTGCTTCTCTGGTAGCTTGAAGCTGACCTAAGTAAATTAAATGATATTTGTTACTGTAAAAAAATGCAAAAGAAGAACAATAAAAAAATAATTGAATTGATCTAGAAGTGAATGGAAGAAGAAAGAAGCTTGCTGCTGTGATAGTGTAAAACAAATGTGGCAAACGGATAAACAGGTGTCAAAGTAAGCAAAAAACCTGAGCAGAATTTCATTGGTCAAACTAAAATGGCTGACTCCAAGGCTTGCACAGAAATTAAAAATTCAAATCCATTCTAAAAATCCTTTAAGGCAGAGGATAACCTGAAACCTCTGGTTTAAATGGACAAAATAAGACAATGATTCTATCACAATAACAGCATGAAGGAAGTCTGGGATGGGATGAGATTATCACTGGCTGCAGCTCGAAGCGGGGAACCACCATCAAGAGAGACGTGAAGAGAGCAAACCAAATGAACAACTTCTTTAACAGGTTTGACCACCCTAACCCACTCTCACCTTGGAGTACTGCACCCTCCACCCATCCTTCTGCTGACACCAGCATAGGAGAGACATCCCCACCCACAATTACAGCAGCCCAGGTGAGCAGAGAGCTGAGGAGACTTCGTGCCAGCAAAGCACTGGGTCCAGATGGAGTATCGCCATGACTGCTGAAGGCCTGTGCATTGGAGCTGGGGAGTCCTCTACAGCGTATCTTCAACCTGAGCCTGGAACAGGGGAGAGTCCTGAGGTTTTGGAAAACATCTTGTATCACCCCAGTCCCAAAGGTATCACGTCCTAATGAGCTGAATGACTTCCGGCCTTTCGCCCTGATGTCACATGTGATGAAGACCATGGAGCAGCTGCTGCTTCACCACCTGAGGCCACAGGTCTGCCACGCTCCTGACCCTCTGCAGTTTGCATACCAGGAGAAGGTGGAAGCGGAGGATGCCATCATCTATATGCTGCACCGATCCCTCTCCACTTGGACAGAGGCAGTGGTGCTGTAAGAATTATGTTTCTGGACTTCTTTAGTGCCTTCAACACCTTCGAACCTCTGCTCCTTAGGGACAAGCTGACAGAGATGGGAGTAGATTCATACCTGGTGGCATGGATTGTGGACTATCTTATAGACAGACCTCAGTATGTGCATCTCAGGAACTGCAGGTCTAACATTGTGGTCAGCAACACAGGAGCGCCGCAGGGGACTGTACTTTCTCCGGTCCTGTTCAGCCTATATGCATCGGACTTCCAATACAACTCGGAGTCCTGCCACGTGCAAAAGTTCGCTGATGACACTGCTATCATGGACTGCATCAGGAGTGGGCAGGAGGAGGAATATAGGAACCTAATCAAGGACTTTGTGGTGGTGGATTGTAGGAGACCCAGGCCCCTCCTGGACCCCATGATTATCAGAGGTGACTGTGTGCAGAGGGTACAGACCTAGAAATACCTGGAAGTGCAGCTGGATGATAAATTGGACTGGACTGCCAATACTGATCCTCTGTGCAAGAGAGGACAGAGCCAACTATACTTCCTTAGAAGACTGGCGTCATTCAACATCTGCAATAAGATGCTGCAGATGTTCTATCAGATGGTTGTGGCGAGTGCTCTCTTCTACGCAGTGGTGTGCTGGGGAGGCAGCATAAAGAAGAGGGACGCCTCACACCTGGACAAACTGGTGAGGAAGGCAGGCTCTATTGTAGGCATGGAGCTGGACAGTTTGACATTCGTGGCGGAGTGACGGGCACCAAGCAAGATCCTGTCAATCATGGAGAATCCACTGTATCCACTGAACAGAATCATCTCCAGACAGAGGAGCAGCTTCAGCGACAGACTGAGGAGATCGTTCCTCCCCCACACTATGCGACTCTTCAATTCCACCAGGGGGGTAAACATTAACATTATATAAAGTTATTGTCTGTTTTACCTGCATTTTTATTATTCTTTAATTTAATATTGTTTTTTATCAGTATGCTGCTGCTGGAGTATGTGAAGTTCCCCTTGCAATTAATAAAATATCTATCTATCTATCTATCTATCTATCTATCTATCTATCTATCTATCTATCTATCTATCTATCTATCTATCTATCTATCTATCTATCTATCGCTTATGATGGCTACTTAAGCCACCCAAGTCTAGTTGGGCTTGGTTTTTAACCCTTTTATTGTAAAATGTTATTAAAAACATGTATGCTACAAATAAAAGTAATTATGTTCTGCTATCACTTTTATTTTTGAATATGGCACATCTTTACAAAAATAATAAATAAACAAATACAATATAACCTGTCTTTTTAATTAAGTAAATAAACAAAAATTTTGAAATGCTTTAACTTTCGAAAGTTTACTAAGTCCTGAATATAATGTCAAATGAACAATCTCCACTCATTCTTATCTGTTTAAATTAGAGACACTCTCTAAATTTCTGTTTTTTTAAATAAATTATCTTATCATTTTTGAAATGTATCCTGGTCTTTGTGAGCCAGGACTGGGGGCTGTAAGATTTCCCCATCGGTAACTCTTTTCTACTCCACTTTCATGTCGTATGCCCGGCTGCATGCTGGAGAGATGCCAGTTATTATCCATGCGGAGACTGCATGTTTTCCCTGCTCCTGTGTTTTTAGCTTGTAATTCCAGATCGGTGCTGTCTGAGTGTGTGAGCGGCCCTTATGATGTTTCCTGCCTAGCGCTAGCACTGCCTGTGACTCTGAGCTGGACTTTGACGGTGTGAGAATGTTATGTTAACAATCTTTTCACTGTAATATTTGTTTTTGTAGGATGTAGGAGTGCTGTAGGTGCAGCCGAAAAAGTCAAACATTAACTCTACCCTGAATGGAAGTGACAATAAACTTACCGTTATTCTCAGATTATAAAGAAACTTCCGTTCACACAACAGCATAAACCATTCCCATTGTAATGAATTGATTGCTTGCTATGTGTATTTTAGTGCCCTCATTGATGAGTGCCATAAAAGAATGAATTAATCCAAAAGATGGCTCATGCAGCTTCTATATGTCAAACATTACAAGTCATAGCAAGTCAGTTGATGCAACTGTAAAGAATACATTGAAACAACCAACTTTGCCTTAGTTTGATGTTCACTGTAGAGAGGTTGGGAGACGCGTTGCTGCACCAAACCACACAATGAACCACCTCAGGATCCCAAATTAGGACCCAAGTGCAGCCATGCTCCTCAGCACCACACTAGTTCAAATGGAGGGGGAACAGTGTGAAGATTTTTACAGTGGCAGGAGTGCCAATCCTGCCAACAACCCCTGAGTTCTCCCTGCAAGTTGGAGGACCTGCTTTCAGGACTGGAGGCAGGTTAACGTCATACCCAGGATGGAGCAATTGCAGGTTAAGGGCCCTGCTCAAGGGCCCAACGGAGTGGAATCACTTCTGGCATTTACAGGTTTTGAACCAGCAACCTTCTGATTGCTGCCTCAAAGCTACCACTCAACCCACTTTAGAAAATAAATTAAAAGTTTGTTTGACCTCCTGGCTTCCCTCATTCTGACAAGTTAGTTCAGATTGTCACAAGTAAAGAAGCCTGCAGCTTTGCAGAGGAACTTTAATTCAGGTCGCAGTCTTAAGACTATACTGTATGTGGTGTGACCAGTAAACTGTCAGCTTTTGTCATAGGACTTAGTTTCTCTGGCATTAGTGTCCCTTCTTTTCCTGAAGTATCTTTTGTCACTTCACTCTCCTGTTAATCAGTCTCATAATCCATATAATCCTCACTTGTGAATACAGGCAAGAAATCCTGGTGAAAATATGTGAAGTTTCCACTTCTCTCACTTTACTTTACTTTATTTGCCTTCTTCTCTCTGTTTCAAGTTAACTAAGGCTAGATTTTTTTATGATAAGAAGCCTCTGCCATTAAGAAATACAGCATTGTGGATGGAGGTTCATACGCTGCTGGATATTTTTGGAAGCCTTGCTCTCCTGACAGGCTATTCTTGATGGCATCTCCCACACCAAAATCTCATGTAAACTCCTTGCTTACCTTTTCCCAACTTTCATGCAGTAAGAATCTGATTAATAAAGTCAAAGAGAATAGGGTTGTAGTTTTCCTTCAGCATCATCCATTTTGAATATTGGTTATCAATTATGGAAAAAAGCTGAAGAGCATCCAGGCAGCAAATAGGACAAAGAGGCAGCTAAACAAGACACTAAAATTCTTAAATGCACTAAATCCAAGGGTAGAATCTACCCTGACAGCACTGGGCATATGTTAGGGGGCCAGCTCTGGACTGGGCACCTGTTTATCCTGGTTCACACAGGCACACAGCCAGACTTGCACAGTGCCAATTTTGAAGGACTTAACCTGAATGTCTTTGGGGCTATGGGAGGAAGATTGAGCTACCTGAAGGAAAACACACATGGGCTTAGGAAAAAACTCCATATGGGAAACAACTGGGCACAGGATATGAACTTAGGACACGGAATCAGTGAGGCAGCAGTGCTAACCACTGAACCACACGCCCACACGCATATTGGAGCAATTAGCCCCTCAGTTAAGTTACCAGTACATCTGTTCATGGTGCTCTATTGACGCTAAACCTCAAACTCTACTCAGAAACCCACCTACATTAATTCAATGTGTTGTTATTTCATTCTTTAGCGGATGGTGCTACAAATCAACTCCTGTTGTTGAACTACACCGACATACATTCAGGTTATTTTCATCTTAGTCTCTTCTCAGTATTTATTTCTAGGCGATTTCTTATGAATTGTATTCTTGCACGTCTTGTAAAGAACTGTGCACTTGTGTTCTCAGTGAAATGGCTTAAGTAAAGGAAAGAGTGATTGATTTTCTTAGACTGTGCCATTAAAGTGATGCACACCCTGAAAGCCTGAATTCTCCTACTTGTCTTCAGTTTTTATATGCTGAGAGAGTTTCAGTCCATTTATTTACAGAACAGTGGATTGTCCTGATTTATTTTTTAGGCCAGATATAGAAAAACATCCCAAAATGAACTGAAACTTTAGACTTGTTGCTTCTCAGCCTGGTGAAATTAGTCAAAAGTAGGCACAAATAAATCCTTTCCGGCAGAACATTCAAGAGTGTTGACGCGTAGGTGGGAGCGTGAAGCAGGCCAGGAAACAAATGCCACTGCTACTTTCACATACAATTACAAACAATAAAAATGCAATAAACTAAAACCAGCTGCTCTGCCATAACGCTTGCCTGCAGCCACGCTGCTGAACTCTGACAGCACCCGCATGACTCAGCAGGAACCGTGATGGCCCTAAATTACAGTGGGGGCGGCTTTTAAGATGATGAGTGAAGGGATAAAGCAACTGGACAAGTTCAGTTTTGGGTGAATTACCCACAAATGACCTTGTAAGTGCGGTGCCCGGGAATCACAAATCACACTAAAGTGCTGATTGATCGCCAAACAGGGAAAGTGGATATTTACTGGACAGCGCAGAAGAATGGCTAAGAACAACTCAAGAAAAGATGCCAACACCGCATCTGAGAAACAGGAGAAAGCCCACTCTTCATCGTAATCCCTGTAAATACTAATACATGTTATAAAATTCACAAAGCTCCCCCAAGCCACTCCAATAAGACATTTTCTCTTGCTTATGCCACTGCTCTTGTGTAGCTGACTTACTACTAATAATACTACTACTACTACTACTACTACTACTACTACTAATAATAATAATAATAATAATAATAATAATAATAATACATATTATTTAAACAGCAGCTCTCCCATTTATCATTACCATAGCAGGTCCCATTTTCAGAGCCAGGTCTGGAGAATACGGTGGTGTGGCTTCTCTTTCGATCTTACAGTGTGATCCTGGACATTATTGGGAGGCAGAAGGTTGACAGCTTTCCTCACCATTTTTCTCTGATTGACTTTCACAAACACCAAAAAACATTTTAATACTCACAAGTTATGTGGGCTTTTTGAGACATGCAATCAATATGGTCTACAACCTTAACATCTTAAAAAAACGTAAGATCTTCTGGGTGTTGGCTTGGACGTTGAATTTCTTTTATAATAGTAATTCTTTATATTTAATAATTCTTTATAATTTAATATTTAATTTATATAGTACTGTTCTCACTGCTCAAAGCACTTTTCATAGTGAGTGGGGAGCCACTTTAACTACCACTAATGTATAATATCAACCTGGATGATGTGATGGCAGCCATTTTTGTGCTTCTACACTCGCCACACATTAGCTGTTAGATGGTGAAGAGATGAGAGATAGTTAGCCAATTAGAGACAAGGGATGATTAGGAAGTCAGAATGATTAGGCCATGGTGGGCAATTTAGCCTGGACATTGGGATACACCGTACTCTTTGTTTAAAGTTTTATGACCATACAGAGTCAGGACCTCGGTTTTATGTATCACCTAAAGGATGGCACAATATTTACAGCACAGTGTACGAGTCAATACACTGGGGTGTTGGGATCCACACACAGACCATGGGGTAAGCGCCACCTGCTGGCCTCACCAACACCTCATCCAGCAGCAACCCAAGCTTTTCCTGCTTGGTCTCCCATCCAAGTATTGACCAGCCCCAAACATGATAAGCTTCAGGTAGATGACCTGCTCTGGAGTGTATGTGGTATGGCTGCTGATGCTGGACAAACACCATGCTTCCATTGATTGAACTACTGTTTGGATTCTGGATCATTGTGATGAATGCCACCTTATGAAACTCTACTTAAATTTCTGCCAGTCCAAACTCATTACCTCAAGGATTTCCTTGGCACATTGGACATAATAATTTGTTTTCAAGAGTCAACAATCTACGCAGCCCATATGCATTGATTTTTCTCATGCCTAATTGTTCATGAAGAATGGATTCAGAACCCCCCACCCCGTAACTAAAACATACAGTGCCTGCCATGTCACACACTGCCACTCTTTGATCCTCCATAATAATTCACTAAAATGCATTTCTGAAGTCTA
The DNA here is from genome assembly GCF_016835505.1 of Polypterus senegalus. Taxonomy (NCBI): domain Eukaryota; kingdom Metazoa; phylum Chordata; class Cladistia; order Polypteriformes; family Polypteridae; genus Polypterus; species Polypterus senegalus. The sequence continues at coordinate 47,170,567 of NC_053164.1, forward strand.
CCTCTATGCCATTTTAAGGGAGCTGGTCTTGATATGTGCTGCCTATATAGGACTGAGTCTCTGAAGGTGCATCATTCTCTGTCATTAAAAATTCAATGTTAGTATTATGCTTGATATTGTAGAGTTATGTGTCCATTGATTTGGTTCTGAAATAAGAAACATACACTATAAAACTTAAATGCTATAAACTTTGTCACACATGTGCACATTGGACACAGTTTACAGGCTTGAATGCTGGTATTTCCCCACCAGACCAGGGGTTGGTGCTGCCCTCTAACTCTTTCTCCTTTTCCCCTGTAGACCCACCAAAGAACCAGCATCTTAAGTCCTCTTCTGGTCCTCAGAAGTCCCCACTTATTACTCCCTCTTCCAGTTGTCAGAAGCCTTCCCTTGTCACTTCCTCTTCCGTGGATCCAGATCCCACCTCCTTGTGATCTTGCTTCTGGTTCCCAGGGCTCCCCCCATTTATAACATCATTTCCTGTCTGTAGCAGTATATATAGTAGCTGCCATTTTGTAACAAGCCTCAGTTCTGTCTGGAGCTAATGTCCGTAAAGACCCATGGGAGCATGGGAGACAGTTTGAGGGTTCAAATACTTGTATTTCCCAGCTGGACCAGGGGTTGGTACTGCTCTCTAGCTCTTTCTCCTTTTCCCCAGCAGACCTACCGAAGAACCACCATCTTAAGTCCACTTCCAATTCTCAAAGGTCTCTACTTACCACTTCCTCTTCAGGTTCTCAGAAACCTTCCCTTGCCACTTCCTCTTCCGTGACTCCAGATCCCACCTTCTCCTGACGTCATTTCTGGTTCCCAGGACTCCCCGCATTTATTACATCATTTCCTGTCTGTTGAAGTATAGAGCTGACATTTTGTAAGAAGCCTCAGTTCTACTTGGTGCTCATGTCTGTAAAGACCCATCACTTATCAACCACTAACTTCAAGTATATGGGGTGGACCTCCAAAACTTTTTTTTTTTGTCTTTGTGATTATTTTACAACTTGTAATTCCCAATTTTAATACACGGAAGCTCACATACGTCCACATATAATATCAGCTCCTTTTGGGTTCAGACTTAAAACATTTGACCGTTCACAAATACTAAAAAAGTGAGTGTAGGGGGGTGTTCACTGTGATATTCACATATCCCTTTTATAACTGAATTCATTCTTGAACCCAAGCTGTCACTAAACAATTTTAATGTTTATCTAGTTTATAAACTCACTTTTTCTATTATAGTATCACAGGAGCTGCAGCATGTCCTCAAAGCACTAACATATGGTGGGAGTCTACTACGGATGTGTTGCCAGTCTGGTAAATGGGTATAAACTTTAATATATGACTGTATCTGTTTGCTGAACTCATACAAGTCAGTCTATGGGTGTGGAGAGTCAGAGCCAATCCTAATGGCAATGAATACAAGACAATACCTCACCAAAGATGGGGTTGATATCAGTCCAGTAAATAAAGAGTGCAACATTTCTAGGCACAGTTAAGAGTCAGGAATTTGTACCAAGTCTGCTTAAATTAAAAAAATGTGGATGTCCTATTGGGCAAAAAACTGTAGAATACTGATTTTCAAGGAATACAAGGTTGAGCTATATAGTGCCCACACCATGCAAAAGATTGAATACAAATGAAGGGAGGTTAGGATTAAGACTTGATCTAAAATCCTGTGTGGTCATTTGGTCTCAGTACTTTCAAATGGACATAACAGTTGTGATGGATGGCCGGGCCAGGATTCCCAAAGAATAAAAGGATGGGGAAAGGAAGCTACTTGTGGACACTGTCTCTCCCAGTGGCAGCTTTCCTGGACTGCAAGGCACTATGGGACATGGAATCTGACAGTGCAGCCCTGCTAGGTACCATAGGTGCCGCCCGGAGACATTGCAAGAGGACCGGAGGAGTCATGCCTCATTCATAGCCTGGAAGTACTCCCAAGCCACAAGGACAGAAGAAAAAAGCAACTTCTCCATCTGACCTGGAAGTGCTAGCAAGTCACGTGGACAGGACAGAAGCACTTCCGGGTCAAGAACTATATAAGGGACTGCTGTGAACCCAGCAAGCGAGCCAGAGTCGGGAGGTAGTGGGGCAGATACATATAGAGAGTTTATTGGCCTGTTTATTGTGGCTGTGGTGCTTTGGGCACTGTTTTCAAAAAGACAAAGTATTAAAATACTTCTTGGTGTTTTTAACCTGTGTCCTGTGCGTCTGTCTGTTGGGTTAAAAGGGGCAACAGTGCCACCTGGCATTCACACAGTGCTACAGAAAACCTGGAGACATGAAGGTTATTAGTTATCAACAGAATCCCACTGAAGTTATAAAATATTTGAAATCTGATGTGACGTGGCTCCTATTCCTTATTTGTCTGTGATCACCCTCATACATATTACAGTTGTGCCATAACCAGTTGGTTTAATGATATCAAAACAAGCGTGGGGAGAAGGTCATCGAGCTCTGATGTGGTAATGCATGATGCTACAGACAGTTGATTAGAATGATCTGTAATTGGAATGATTTCACTTCCTCTCTATCTATCCTGCCATCACATTTCTTGTTTACTGATCTTCAGCGGTTATATCACTGAAAGAACTGATTGCAGCAATTACACAGTTTATTACTTGTTGTAATTCAATTACTGCATGCATGTGATTGTAGACATCATCTTAAAATAGATATAGTTTATATAAAACATTTATACTTTATAGAAAAACATACACAGTTTTTATTTAGTCAGATCAATTATTTGACTAGCATTGACTCTAACTTCAGTAGATAATATATTTTGTGAGTATGAGCACCAGGCATTGCAACCCACTTAAATTGCCATGGTGAAGGAGCATAATTATGATAAAACATTGAGCTGAGTCAATTTGGAAGTCACGACTGAAGTTTTATAAATTATGCATGAAATTAGTGAGGATGATACAAAACTTGGTGACACAGGGGGTAATAATGTTACCTCATCAACTTCATGCTCTTCTGGTGTCCAGATGGGATTTCTCCGTTCTCCTCCCACGAGCCAAAGACATCATGTTACATTTAATTTGCCTGGGGTTGTTGTGATTGTATCTGATGATGTGCATGCAGGATTCATTCTGGCCGGGATAGCCTTTGTTTTTATGAAGAACTGTAACAGCAAAATAATGTCTCATAAGATACACCCATAAGTATGGTTAAGAGCAGATATCACTTTGAAACAAGCTGTTAAAGAAGAAAATATGAGTACAAATCGATCAATTTTGTATTTTGTTAAATATTAGCAGCCACTTTATTACATATACCTTTGTAACAGCACCTCTGCCCCTCATTTGCACTCAGACCAGCCTTAATTCTTTGTAGTATGGACTAAAACAAGCAGCTGAAGAGCAGCACAATGATGCTTTGACTGTTTCAGCTCAAAGTGTTCCATGGTTATTTGGCCCAGTTTTTAGCACCATCTCTTTCCAGAACTACTTCATTTGATTATTAACTAATGTAACCTGATTCATAATCTTTAACCTGAACTTATTAAATACTTTCAAAGCCTTGTGGCACGGAGCATTATGCCTCTGAAAAGTCCACCGGCAGATTGGCGCACTGCTGTCATGACTGGCTGTGATGTTCACATACTCTGTGGGATTAAGTCTTTGCTTCACTAGTTTAGATCGGGTCCCCAACTGCCATAAGCAATCAATGACAAGGTCAGTTAGGCTGTGCATTATGATGTGCGTTTTTTGGTAGCTTGCTTGTATTCTTCATAGTTTGTGTGTTACTCTGTCCATGTCACATCCACCTGTGTCAGCCCCTGTCATCAGCAGCATAACTGTCTGGACGTCTCAGAGCAGCTTTTGCGATATTTTGCGCATGCAGACTTAATGTTCCTGGTAATCTCTATGGCAAGTCGAATTATCATTTAGATATATCTGAAAATGAATTTAAAAATATCTGGAAATGCATTTTAGATATCTCAAACTGAATTACAGATACCTAAAAATACATCTGCTTTAAGATACCTAAAAAAGCATTGCATTATATCTCAAATAGATTTCAAGATATCTTGAAATGATATGCTGTACATTTTGAGATATCTGAAATGCAATTCAAGATATCTCAAAATAAGTTCCTGTGCATTTTGAGATATCTCGATATCGCTTCCTGTAAAATTTCCTATTCTTTCAATGAGACTTACTGTCTATTTTAAAAAATGTATTTGAGATATCTTAAAATGAGTGAGAAGTTATTTTAGGATATCTCAAAATATAATTAGTCAGTCAATCAGTCATTGTCCAACCCACTATATCCTGACACAGGGTCACGGGGGTCTGCTGGAGCCAATTCCAGCCAACACAGGGTGCAAGGCAGGAACAAACCCCGGGTAAGGTGCCAGCCCGCCGCAGAAAATATAATTAAGATATCTTAAAAAGCATCTATGGGTGGCTTATTATTATTATTATTGGTGGCACGGTGGCACAGTGGTAGCACAGCTGCCTCGCAGTTAGGAGACCTGGGTTCGCTACCCAGGTCCTGACTGTGTGGAGTTTGCATGTTCTCCCTGTGTCTGCGTGGGTTTCTTCCCAGAGTCCAAAGACATGCAGGTTAGGTGCATTGGTGATTCTAAATTGTCCCGTGGGTGTGTGAGCCCTGTATTGGGCTGGCGCCCTGCCTGGGGATTTTTTTTCCCACCTTGTGCCCTGTGCTGGCTGGGATTGGCTCCAGCAGACCCCCATGACCCTGTAGTTAGGATATAGTGGGTTGGATGATGGATGGATGGATAAAAAGCATTTAAGACAGGGGTCCTCAACTCCGGTGCTGAAGGGCCCCTGTGGCTGCAAGTTTTCATTCTATCCTTTTTCTTAATTACCGACCTGTTTTTGCTCTTAATTAACTTCTTTTGAATTAATATTAATTGATGTGCTCTTGAAGACTTAGATCCCTTAATTGTTTCTTTTTCCTTAATTAGTAGCCAAACAATAATGAGATATAAAATGAACCAAAACGTGACCAGCAAAACGTGACCAACACTTGATCATACAATATCTGAAAATAAAGAAAGGTGAAGGCCTGAGTAAATCTGATCTGCTCAGGTCCCCAAAACATTTTGACAGTGCTCTTGCTCTTAAAAAAGAGAAAATCAACATATATATATATATATATATATATATATATATATATATATATATATATATGCTATTGTACAATGAGAGCAGCAACAAGTCATGGAATTAAAGAAAAGGTTTAATCAACAACAAAAATTAGAGCCTAATTAAGCCAAATTGAGGTTGGAGTGAAATTGGTTGGAGTTTGAGGCCCTGACTTAGTTGGTCTTCTGTTGGCTCGCTCACTTCACATTTCATTTCCCTTTGGTTGCAGTTTAAGGAACGAAATGAAACAATTCAGAGGAACAATGAAGAAATTCAGGGGAACAAATCTTAAAAAACAAGCCAATTAAATTGAATTCAAAAAAAGTTTAATAAGCAACAAAAACAGGTCATTATTTAAGAAAAAGGTTAGAATGAAAACCAGCAGCCACTGGGGCCCTCCAGGACCGGAGTTGGGGACACCTGATTTAAGATAACTTAAAATTCACTGTTTGAGATATCTTAAAAACATTTTTAAATATGTAAAATTCATTTCATGCTATTTTAAAATGAGTCTCTGCTCCATTTCTTACAATATATTTCTAGATATCTCAAACTGTATTTCAAGATATCTAAAATACATTTTAAGATATCTTTAAAACACACTTAACAATTTCAAGATATTTTAAAAGCATTTTCAGATTTCAACAATACAATTTAAGATATTTGAAATACATTTACAGATATTTCAAAACAGCTTCCTGTCGATTTCAGATATCTCAAAATCATTTCCTGCTCATTTAAAATATCTCAAATACATTTCAAGATATCTTATAATAATCAGGTAGTCAAATTGAAAGAATAGGCATTTTTTACAGGAAATGATTTTGGGATATCTTAAAATGCATGACAGGTCAATTTAAGATATCTAAACATTCATTTGAAGATATTTTGAAGTGCAGACACGGTTTGTTTTCAGATATTTGAAAATGTATTTGAGATGTCTTAAAATCCATTTGAGATATCTGAAAATGTACTGCAGATATCTTAAAATGTAAAGGAAATTATTTTAAGATATCTCAAAGCGAATTTCAGATATCTTGAAAAGTAAATTACATTTTAAGATATCTGAAATTCGAAATTTGAGATATCGCTAAATGTTAATTTGGCTGGCCATAAATCTCATTGCTCATTACCATAGTGCATTCAGATTTCTCCACTCACTCTCTGAATCTTGCGCAAAACACACACCAAAAATCACACACACTCATGATCTGTGGGTACTTTCCTAACTGCTTTAAGCAGCACTGTCACAGTAGCACTGAAGAATCAAAAGAGGAAAGGCTGTCAACACAGTAGATGCTCCTACCGACTGAGCTTGTGAAGTGACCATGTCATTACAGACATACAGTAGCTGGAGGTACATGGCACCAGTTACCCAAACAAAGTATTTGAAAGTTGTACCCTGACGACACTCATGTAACAAATTAACTTTTTTAGATGAATTTAAATTGAGGCTCTGTCGTTTTCTGAAACATTATGTTTCAATTTATATGTTTGTTTAATCTTCTGTTATAATCTATTAATATCTGGAGAATGAATACTGCTAAAACTTTTACAGGATAGTTTTACTCATTCTCTCTCTCTCTCTTTTTTGAACTCAAACATATTTTCTTTTTATTCACACTAAGGTGGATTAAATCTAGGCCGGGCACTTTACCTCTTTAAACTGTGGTAAGTAGGCCTCAAGAATTGTGGTAGTTTACTTTTCTGGTTCGTCAACCACTTTCTGTTTCTTTACTGATTCAAAAAGTTAAAAAACTTCACTACAGAGGAAGATCATCGGCACCTGCTGCCCTCTTGTGGGCAAAAATAAAAATATAGTACAGTACTGGACTGAAAAATTACCAATCCATTTACACATTTTCCAATTTATACTGACAGGTGCGCTGAAACTGTCCCGGTGTGGAGTGGAGTGGGACAGGGCCTTCTAATGGACTGGTTTGCCTTTAAGTCTGTTTCTCTTGACATTAGAAATTTGACAAAAATAAAATATATATCATCTTAAACTAATTAACATAGGATAGCCCTACCATATAACAAATACCTGTATAGACTCTTGGGAAAGTTCTAAGGATTGTTGGGGCACAAGCATCATGAGTCTAGATACTATACCACACCATTTTCGAAGCCCACTTAATACTAAGAAGTGTAGCAGGGCCTGGAGCCCATTCCAGAAAGCAAAGGGCACGAGGCAGGAGCCATTCCTGGAGAGGAAGACAGTACATAGAAGAGTGAACAGACTCACTCACACACACTCACTCACACACACACACACACTGTAGGCTAATTTAGTGCTGCCAACCAACCTAACCCACATGTCTTAAGACTATGAGAGGAAACCCACAAATACACAGGAAGAACATGCAAACTCCACACAGGAAGGACCTGGAACAGGAACCCTGATCTTCTTATTGGAAGACCGCAGCACTTCCACCATGACACTGTTCATACTGCCCTAGATGAAACATCTAATCATCCATCTAAATTTAAAAAAATCCTGAACTTACCTATTCCAATTCAGGGTTATGGAGGGCCAGGAATATCAGGCAAAAGGAGGAAAAAACAGAGCATGCTGATTCTTAAAGAGGCAATTTAAAGAAGCATCCATATACTGGACACGTCTTTGGAATGTGAAGGCAAACCTAGAAGAAGCTCAAGCAGAGACAGTGAGGACATAAGCACTCCACTGAGGGTCGCCAGGCCGCCATGTGAACCCAGTACTTTCATGCCATGAAGCAGCAGCGCAAACCACTGCACCTCCATGTGGCCCAGATGTAATTCTTGAAAATCAAGATCCTATTAGTGGACTGCATATAACTGTATTTAAAAAGCATTACGAAACACACTTTATTTTCTCTAATGCCTTTCTATAATGAGCACTAACCAATGTTTCTCCATTAGTGCTGACCTTTAGTGTATGATTTGTAAATGTTATAGTTGGAGCACAGGCAAATTTATTGAGTCTTTTTAGGTTCTACATTCATTAGTAGTGCTTGAACTGGGGACCTTGTGGCTTAAGGTGCAAAGCCTCATCCACTAGGACACACATGATTGTAATGAGACTTGCTTTGAATTGTCATCACTGACTTAGGTGCTTTACAATCTGTGCTGACAGTCAAAATGGCGACAAATGCTAACTATTCTGATCTATCCATCCATATGTGTTTTTCAGACCTGATCAATCCAATTCTGGGACATGGCAGAGCCAGAAGCCAACCCAGTAACGTAAGGTACAAGGAAGAGTCACACACATACACACACACACATACACTCACACACTCATAATGGGGCAAAATTAAAGCTGCCTAAAGATGTAGGAGAAAACCAGAAAAATAATCCATGTGGACACTCACTAGGAGGACATGCCAAGTCAGGATTTGAGCCAAACTTCCTGAAGTTGTGAGACCGCACTGCCATCCCACTGATTGGTATTTTCATAAAGTGCTGAGATATAAGCTTCCTACAAATTCATTTTTTAGGTCTCTGCTTTCTCACAATAGTATAATACTTACAAAGTGTCTGTCCTCATTACCCAGGGTGACCATTCACAACAACAACTTTCAACAGTAACGGTTTCTTCATGAAATATGTTTATGTCTCTGACAATACAATCCTATCTTGTCCCACTCAACACTGAAGACCTCCCAGAAGGCCATATATGGTATCAACTTGCATGAGGAGTTCAGCAGTTTACACGAGTGAAACAACTAGACAGATCATTTCAGGATCCATGTCAGAGTCACCCAGAGCTCTGCCATCACATCTTATATCTCTTGATTACAGAAATATTGAGCTGTCTGCTTACCATCAGAAGGTTTCAAAATAAACCAAAGAAAAGCAGCCAAAGCTAGACTATTAAACTTCTTAAGCTAAAAAAGGCAGTTTGCTGAAGACCATTCTGTCGGGGACTACAAGTTGTTTAGACCGCAGCATTGCATATGACAAACTGTACTTCTTGCATGCTTGCGGTCTTTTTTACACACTGGTGTTATTGTGCCTGAGTGACTTCTGTCTATTTGACCTAACAATCAGCAGTTTGTTAAAGAATTGTCAATCTTCTTTGGCCCTTTAGCCGTTGTGTCCCACAGTTCTGAAACTCCTCTGCCTTTCAACATCTATGGGCTTTGCTTATGCCATATTATTTATGCACATAGTTAAGATGGTCATTGTTAAGCTGAACGTTTCTTCCAACATGTCTTACCGTGGTATCAAGCAATGACTAACAGCCTTAAATAGGCTCAGTGTGAGTTAGCATGGGTGTACAGCACACAGATCAGGTTTAGTTCCTGGCTTGCTCACTCAGTTTGGCTGCACTGCTACAATTGTATTGTAATTGTGTTCAATAAATAGATGGACAGATTGCTGCCTGATGCTTTGTGACAACTGTTGTTGTTTGTTTTTCATTAATTTGATTTGTTGATGTTTGATTTTTAACACCGGCACCCCAAAAGGAAGTGTACCAAAGGCCCATGTTGTTCGTTTATGACTATGGCCAAAGACACAATGGCAATTCTGTCATTAAATGTGCTGATGAAACCATTTTCATAGGCCTGATCACCAACAATAATTAGACGCTTTACAGAAATGAGACTTACCTCCCAACACAATGTTGTCAGAACAACAGTCTCAGCCTTAATGCTAGCAAATCCAAGCAGCTGGTCATAGATTGCAGGAGACAGGATGCAGGCCATACTGCCATCTACTGATGCTATGGAGAGGTGGTGCAGTTTAAAATTTCATGGAGTGACTATCACTGCTAAACCGAAGTAAACACAGCACATTTTGTGATATTTTAGCTATTGTCAAGAAGAATCACCAATGCCCCTGCTTTCTTTGACATCTGAGGAAAGGTCAAAGTTGTCAATCTGTCCTTACTAAGTTGTGCAGGTGCACAGTGGAGCCTGGCCTCACTGGATGCATAACATCCTAGTATGGCACCTGCTCAGCGCAAGTTTGTAAAACACCTCAGGGGGCGTATAGGCGGACAGAATATTACTGCACCCAGCTGCCTTTAACTCAGCACATATATAACACTTGCCGAAGACTGTTAAACACCTGAACCTTGATGCACATTCACCTTTCTAACTCCACAGGCACTCTCACCAGTAGATTCAGAGGAGTTTTTAATTCAGGTTGCAATGGTTACATGTTTATATGACTACTAGACTATAGACTAGGAACAGTCTATATTAAATGGCAAGGGACCTTGTATGTGGCTGTAATATGCGTCACTGTATTGTGTGCCTTTAATTTTTTCTCTCAGTAATACTGGTTTGTATTTCCATAAAATGCCTGTAATTTTGTCTGACAGTAATACAGTGGAACCTCGGCTCACGACCTTAATTCGTTCCAAAACTCTGATTGTAACCTGATTTGGTCGTAAACTGGAGTAATTTCTCCCAAAGGATTGTATGTAAATACAATTAATCCGTTCCAGACCGTATGAACTTTATGTAAATATATATTTTTTTTAAGTCTTTAAGCACAAATATAGTTAATTAAACTATTGAATGCACAGCGTAATAGTAAACTAAATGTAAAAACATTAAATAACACTAAGAAAACCTTGAACAACAGAGAAAACTAACACTGCAAGAGTTCGCGCTATAGCCTTATGACCCGCTCGCTAAAAACACTTTTTTAAATGAGTTTTAAGCACAGGGAACATTTGAAAAATCTGTAATTTAATAAACAACCAAGAAAAGTAACATTACAACAATGAATGTGCGCGCCTGCGTGTGTGTGTGTCTGTCTCTCGCGAGCTCCTCTGTGTGTGTGTCTCTCTCTCACACCTGTGTGTGTGTGTCTGTGTGTGTGTCAGTGTGTCTGTCTGTCTGTCTGTGTGTCTGTCTGTCTGTCTGTCTCGTGTGCGCCTGTGTATGTGTCTGTCTCTCTCTCTACACAGGGAATGCACAGGAAGAGACTGAACACATGCCATGTGGCCCCGCGCATGCGCACTTCACCAGAAGACACACACACAGACACCTGGACGCACACAGGGGTTTTATTAAAGAGGATAGCATTTGAATGTAAATAAATTTGTAAATGGCAATGGAAAAAATAAAAACAACATTCAAGCTCCAGATTACCAGGCACTAGCAAAAGCAAACTCATTCTGATAGAATACAGCTGAGGTCTGACACTGGCTCTGTCACTGACACCGACGCCTCTAGTCCAAGGTCCTGCTTTAAGATCAGGAGGAATAAATCATTCGAAAAGGCTCAAAATGGCAATAAAATTCACTGCTGAACACTGAGAAATAAAACAGTAAAGCGCAATATGAGCAGCCTCAGCAGCAGCTCTGCTCTGACAAGTTCACTCTACACTTAAAGAATGCCTTGAGGATTGTGTTAAATGATCTGACTTAGAGGGCTTATTTGATGAAAGCCCCTAAAACTAAAAACACGTGCCTCCTGCTGGATTATCTTTTAATCTGAAAATATTAAGGTTTGTGGTTGCGAAGCATACACTGGGGTGTGGGCACTGATACGTTCTTTAATGTTAGAGGAGGCTAAGGTTTATATGCCAAAATTAAAATTTTAACCTCAGCTCTAAACGTAGTAGTAGTTGTTGCTTAAAAACTGAATTAATGGTGCAATTTGTCATTTTTTCAGTTCCAGTCCTTACTTTTTATAGTTTTAATTGATTCAGAGTAATAAGTTAATGACTGTAATGTCCTGACATTAGTCTGTTCTGCTCAATGCAATACTCAGGTACAGTGCAGCCAGAAAATATCTAACTATTGTCAATTTGTCCATAATTTTTATATCGCAATCATACTCTAAAATTACAGTACTTGACGCCAACTCTAGCCTGCTTATAGTGTAGGTACTAAACATCAAGAAAGTGCCTTTTTGTGTGTGTGTGTGTTTCTGTTTCATTTAAAAAAGCAGTTCCCACAGAATTTAACATCTAAACGTTAAATATACTAAATAAATCCCACTTAGCCAAAATGTCCCTGCAATGGACAGAGAGTCTATTCAGGAATCACCCGGAGTTGGGATGCCAGTGCATAACAGGACGCATGAACAGACACACAAAACTGTGAGGGACAGCTGGGAGTCTGGCCCGGCTGGGACGCCCTTCAGGTGGAAGGACAGGGGGATACAGCTTACTGTACAAAGGGCTTTTTCTCCTCCAGGAAGCTAGATGGCAGCAAGCCCAGATTTGGATTCCCACAGGTGTGCCCACAAGGTATGTCAGGTATTGTATTCCTGATGGATTGTCTTGTTGGGTCGTGTCGGGGCCATCAGCGAAAGCTGGAGGATTTGGGAGTCCCTAATCTGTAGGACTCCAACCACACCTGGAAGTGTTCCAGAGCTTCTGCGTCACATCACCGGAAGCAATCCCGGGGATTGGATAAAAGGAGCCGCCTGCCTCATTTCAAGGAGCCAGAGTCAGGAGGAAGGAGGACAAAGCTTGTGAGAGGAATGGAGGAGGCATTGACTGAGAGAGAGAAGAAGAAGGCAAGAGGTGTGCTTAGTACTGTGTGGTACTTGTGGCTGTAGTGAGGAGAAACACTTGGTTTAAAGAGTCTGCCCACAAATAAAGACTCTTAGTACTTTTACATTTGTGTCCACACCTTTGTATAGGGTGTTTGGGGAGGTGAAGCACCCCTTGGTGGCCACAAAACACACTCATGAAAGGCTAGTATACAATTAAAAATCAACCGAAAAGCCTCTTGTTGGCCTGTAGGAGGGAATCCACATTAACACAAGAAGAACAAGCAAGCTCCACAAAGAACACACCTAATAATATAATAAGAAATTTGACAAATGAGAGACCATTCAGTCCTTTAAGCTTATTTATTTTGCTAATAGCTACGCTGTCCCAATATCTCATTTACATACTTCTTAAAGGTTGTCAAGATCTCTCCTTCAACCACAAGTAGTCTTATTCCAGATTCCCACAACTCTTTGACTAAAGAAGTGCTTCCTGGCTTCAGTCCTGAATGAACTTCCTCTTAATTGTCACTGATATCTTCAAGTATGTGATTCACCATTAAGTGAAAAGAATTCTGATGGATCATTTGGTTTTATATGTTGCAGAGCAGAGACACTGTCTCAATGCTGTCAATCAGAGGCACAAGCCATCAATCCATCTGTCCATTCAGCTGTTTCTTAAACCTGTTTTTTTCCATTACAAGGTTGGTGAGGGGGGGTCTAGCCTACATGCAGACATTGGTAATACATGGAAACTCCTCATAAAAGGGCACAAGAAGGGAACTAGTGTCTGTGTGTCGTGAAACAGTAACACTACCTCGGGAGTTTCTGGGGGAGGCCAGTTACACTAAAAACACAAAGTTGGAATCTTTCTTTTAAGCTGATAAATTGAAAAGACGTAAATCTCCGTATTGGCTTTAATGCTGCTTACTTTCCTCATTTTCACTCAGTCTATCGATTCAACAAAGCTTCTGTTATATGAAAGGCAGACATTCTTTACTTTTGAGGTACTCAGGAGTACCTCAATAGTCTGTAATTTACATCCTGTGCTCTCATGTTCTGGTTAACCACCAGCTGCTGTTGTTCTTTTCAAATCGCCACTGTGCTGCCCAGTTGCCATATGTGGTCAGTTGGGGAACCATGGCGTTAGTGTGAAGGCTTGGATGTTCACTATATAGTAAATACTCAGTTACTACATAGTAGTGCCACCCACTGCCCAGGAATTGCAGTTCATTGATACATGTTGGCATGAAGTGTCACAAAATTCTGTGCAATTACTGATTTAGTAATCAATGGTCTTAAAATTAGGGTGGCATGGTGGCACAGTGGGTAGCACTGCTGTCTCGCAGTTAGGAGACCTGGGTTTGCTTCCTGGATGTTGCATGTTCTTCCCGTGTCTGCGTGGGTTTCCTCCGGTGCTCTGGTTTCCTCCCACAGTCCAAAGACATGCAGGTTAGGTGAATTGGCTATTCTAAATTGTCCCTAGTGTGCGCTTGGTGTGTGTGTGTGACCTGCGGTGGGCTGGCACCCCGCCCAGGGTTTGTTTCCTGCCTTGTGCCCTTTGTTGGCTAGGATTGGCTCCAGCAGACCCCCGTGACCCTGTATTTAGGATATAGCAGGTTGGATAATGGATGGATAGTCTTAAAATTATGTGTGGGAGTGGAGTGGCAGATTTATTTGTTTTTGGCCTTTTGTGTTCAGCATTCTTTGTGTGTTAAGAATTACACTTGTGTGCTTCTTAATTACTTGGCTGACAACTAATTAATTTACAAAAGGATTCCAGCATCCTTATTCATAATAGGGCTGAGGAGTGGATCACTGAGTGTTAGAGCTGCACAGTCATAGATGTTTAGGTTAAAAAGTCACAGAAAACCGTAATACTTTTTCAAGGAAATAAATATGCATATATCTGCCTGTCTCAGTTGTATGTAGACAGAAGCCATTAGCTAAAAGGGGCACTGTAAAAAAACAAATTTTCCCAGAATTAGACAAGGTATGTGTCCATCATCCAGATTTCAAAGGGTGTATTCAATATAAACTGTTAAAACGTCAATATAAGATTCAAAAAGACACCATATCAGTGATTTCAACTCTGATATACAGTCATGTGAAAAAGTAAGAACACCCTATTGAAACTCTTCACTTTTTCAACATGTTTGAACAGACAACCAGCAGATTTTCACGCCAACGGTGCCTATAGGTAAAGACAATAACCTGAACAAATGCATCTATAACTGACATGGTGTATTCAATCTAATTATCTAAATTAACAAAAATGCAGATTTTATACATGGAAAAAATAAGTACACCTTTACATTTATCACCACTTCAAACCCATAAGTATCGAAACAGGTGTTTTGGGTAAATTGCCAGGGATTAGAACCTATTAGGGAGTATACAGGCAGACCCCATCTTATTTAATCAAAGCTCTCTAGGGTCTGGTGTTCTCTTTGCTGTTGGTGTGTGTGGTGTCATCATGCCAAGATCAAAAGAGCTCACTAAGGCCTTCGGAAAGAAGATGCCTATGAGTCTGGCAAGGGATTTATAAAGATCATAATGTTTTTGAAATCATTCATCTTTAAAGAAAACCATCTACAAGTGGCATACTGTAGATTTCAAATGACTGCTAATTTATCCAGATCTGGCCAGCCCAGCAAGTTCAACCCAAGAGCTGACCGTCTGATACTAAAAGAAGTGTCCAAGAACCCGCAGGGATCTGCAGGTAACTCCTACAACAGCTGGCATCAAAGGGCATCCATCTACTACAATCAGAAAGAGATTACACAGATTTCACCTGCATGTGAGGCATGCCAGGGAAGAGCCTTTGCTGTCTAAAAAAACAATTACACTGTGCCAAAGACAAAGACCAGGCCTTCTGGAACAATGTGCTCTCGATAGATGAATCAAACATAGAGTTTTCTGGCCACGGTAATAGTAGACATATTTAGTGCAAATCAAAGGCAGCATTTCAGGGAGAGAAACTCATACCAACTATGAAGCACGGTGATTTGGGTTTGCTTTGCTGCCTCAGAGCTTGGGCAGCTTGCAGCCATCAAGTCAACTGCATCACATCAACGTCTGCTTGAGGAGAATCTCAGGTCATTTGTCTAAATGTTGAATTTGAACTAGAAATGAACACAATAATGATCTGAAGCACACTAACAAATCCACTAAGAAATGGAGAGTTATGGACTGGCTTAGTCAAAGCCTTAAATCCCATTAAAATGCTGTGAGGGAAATTGAAGCCAACTGTACAAAAGAAAAAAAAAATCAACTTGCATCTAAAGGAATTTTGCATGGAGGAGTTTCCAAAATTTACACCAAGTCAATGTCAAACCTCTACAAGAACTCTGTTCTGCCAAAGGGGAAATTACCAGCTTCTGAGAACAAGGGTGTGCTTACTTTTTCCTCAGTACAGTGCTACAACTATTGGTCTTTTTGCTGAATAAATGATTTAAAAGACCCTTATTCCTTGTGTTTTATTCAAATATATTACCTGTATGTGTATAGAATAATAACTAGGAAGGTCTATAAAATTGGAGTGATACCAGATATGCTGTATAGTTTGGAAACGGTGGAACTGACGAAAAGACAGGAGGCACAGCTGGATGTGGCAGAATTGAAGATGCTACAGTTTTCGCTCGGAGGGGAGTCAGGATTAGAAAAATGGTATAGTAGAGGGAGAACACAAGTACGACTGTATGGTGACAATGTGAGAGAGGCTGGACTATGATGGTTTGGGCACGTGCAGAAAGGTGAGGAAGGGTAGATCGGGAAAATAATATTGAGGATGGAACCGCCAGGCATGAAGAGGAGGTTTATGGATGTGCCGAGGGAATACATGAAGTCAGTCGGGTGCCAGAAAATGATGTAAAACGCAGGTGTAAATCCGCTGTGGCGACCCCTAAATGTGAGCGGCCGAAAGATCTGTTGGCACTGCCTGCATGATATGCTGTTTGCGTGTTCAATATGTTGAAAAGGTCAGCAGTTTTACCGGGCGTACTTACATTTTACCTACTGTAAATATACGGAACTAAACGCCAAAGCGACTTTCTCCAGGACAAGTGCGCCCGCAAAGGATTGTGGGATGAGCGGGACAGCGGGAGAGCCCAGAAGGGCGGAGCTTGGACGTTTGTCTAAAAATATTCAGGGGCGCGTGACTGAGGGCAGCTCTACAAACCTGAAACGTGTTGGTTACATTTAAAGTTTTACGTTAGTGTACATTACTAATGTGATGAAAGTTGCTATTTCTTTACAATGTTTGTCTCTTTGGATGATGTCAATTGCTATCACTTTATAGTTTGCTTCTTGCTTTATTGTTTGACAACAGTGGCATTCGTAAGGAAGTGTTAATGAATACGACGTCAGGGGGCGGGAGAAGGGAAAACAATTAGGAAGAAAGCGGCGTTTTCTGGGATTGAAGTGGTGCTGTTATGCCTCGTTAGATTTGGTGTTACGTTATCATGCTTATTTCATTAAAGTGGCTTTATAATAAAGACCCGCCCGAATTCTAAACATATGCATAACGTTACGATAGTAAGAACCGACTTGTAGTGAAGGGTCAGGAACGGCCTTAGGTCAACCGAAACGATTTGATTCAGGTGGAGCAAGCACAATAAATACAAAATTAAAAACAAAAAAACGAAGATTGGCTTCAATAAAAATGTAATTTTTCGCAAAATAAGCCATAGTTAATTAATGTACAGTTAATTCATTCACTGAGGCTGTACTGTGATGAAGCAAAAAACTTGAACTAAAATTTTAGAGTTTTCGGGAACTGAAAGCCAGATTTATTTAAAAGCATAGTTTTGATTTAACGCATTTCATGTTAAAATAGTGATTAATAAACTGGGATATTACTTTGTAAAACAACGTAATAGCAAGTATTCCAGATAGCTAATTTAAAGTACAGTAATCATAAATTAAGAATGTTCCACTAAAATTGTCGAAATCGGACGCCGCAGATAGTTGAGGACGGCAATAAGGGTAATCGGCAGTCTTAAACAGCAGGGTCCTTTGTATTTTTTATTTACAGTTATATTGTGTTAAGATCGTTTTGAATAGTCAAACATTAACATTTCCGGCCATGTCAAGTTTTTCAGTTTTAAGAAAAAAAAAACGACGTCCGTAAAGATTTCTTGCCAACTGTCGGTAGAAAATGAGAGTCGCCCACAGCTGTACCGTGCAAGCTGACGGCGAGTGAGAATCTCGCCTCCCCTTTGGGTCTTCCTGCTCTCTCTCTTTCTGATATTTCCTTAACAAAATGACATCATGATGGCGATGGTGGAATTGCTGCATGTTGTCTCTCTAAACACACATAGCCTTCCTCACTTTTAGGAAACACGAACGTGTTTGTCAAAATGCATGAATCAAAACAAACAGTTGTTTTTAGTTGCAAACTTACATATGCTGAAATCGTTCTTCATGTATGTGTTTTACATTAGGGACAAAATATCCTTTCATCCATTCAATATAATGAATTTTACAATCTATGTGACCTCATTCTTCGAGCTGCTTATTCTTAAAAAATTGCACATCCTAACCTTTAGCATGAAAACCAGAATGTCCAGAGAACATTCACACTGACAGAAACAAGGCAGGAACTGAAACCCAGGACTCTGGAGGTAGAGGCCAGCGGCACTGTTCCAGTCACCCTGATCTCAGTTATTCAGCCCAAACCTGCTAAACGTGATTTAACAATTTAAAGCCTGTATTTAGTTTACCAGAAAGTTTGACTCTATTAATTTATGTGACTTCCATCCCCCCATTGGACCTTTCTAATTTGATAAATTCCATTTAAACTTTTGGGGACCTCTCTAAAGTATTTGTACAATCTCAGATTTGTATATGCCCTTTTAACTCTTTGATGCCCCTTTTGCCCTAATATTTACCTCACTTAGCATTTCTTCTTTAATCCATATCTAATTTAACAAACGTCATATGACTCACCCACCCTTCTCCAATGCCATTTAATCCTTTAAAAGCATTTTCTATCCGGTTTGCCCTAACTTTTGTCTGTCTAAATAAGTGAGTCCTTTCTTTGCAATTTGTTGAGCTCCATGCAATCCCAGAAATCCCAATCTAAATGATCTTCCCTATCTCTAATTTGTTTATTCTAACTTAATCCCTTAAAGTTCCACCTGATTAACCTGACCCTAAAATTAACCTTATTTTTTGACTTACTACATTCTCTATTCCCCCACCACCCATCTTTTTAAACACAATTTAACTTCTCAGACCATATGTTTTTCTATCTGCCCTGCATCTGTTTCTCTGTTTACCTTAGCACCTACATTCTATCCTTTTTCCAAGTCTATTTCAGTCACATTCTGTCCACATCACCTGCTCAATTTGCCAGTGCTATTGTAGTACAATACACAGTGTTGTTACAGTAGAGGGCACTGCAGCAGCAACCAAGCCAACAGGAGCAGCAGCCCCTGCTGTGAATGCTCCCTGCTGGGGTTGCCCAAATGGCAGTAACACTCTCACCTGAGGTATAAATAGACCTTTGAGTTTAAATTATTTAAAGCATCAGACTGAGACACATCCCTTTCCACCTGCCTTGTCTCAGGCACAAAGAGATTAAATTCCTTAAAGCTGTGGTCACAGCTCTTGTCATCAAACGCTGGATTTATTCTCAGCCATTCAGCCTAATGTTCAGAGTGCCAATGGGAGCCACCCACCACTGTGTCCATACCATATTCTCCGAGTCAACAGGCTAATCTTGCACAAGCACCACAAAAGCTGAACTTCTAAATAAATGATCATAAGTAATGTGGAGATGAGAGGAATGTAAACTGAGCCACCCTGCCAGGCTGCCCTACATCCTAGGGAATGATGGGATTTACCAGAGGGCTGCAGTGGCTCAGCTGGCCACCTCCTTATAAGGCCAGCCCAGGAAGGGGGGCTTCCTTCTATAGCCGTGAAGATAGAAAACGACGGCCTCCCAACAGAAACAGGCCCTCACCTAAAAACTGCGCCGGTGTTATTAATAACACAGTGGAATGTCAGATAATGCTCAAGTGCGGCGCTGCTGCTGCCCCTGACATGCACCGCAGACACTGGGCTCTGCCCTACTGTTCTTTTTATTTTTTTCATACTCAAATATCTGTATACAACATCAAATTAAAAAATGTAAGCAATGTGCTGGAGTGCCATGCACATTATAGGGTTTCACATTAGGTAGCCCCTCTTTGCAAAAGAGTAGGCAAATAGAAGACAGTACTTTACACATTTAGCAGAATTGGGTTAGCCTGGGGAGATGGTGCTATCTCACTTGATAAAGCAAACTGCAGTCTTGAAGGGTAGAGTGAAGATTTAAAAATAGGACTAGAAGTATTAGGTATACTTTTCTGGGATCTTTTAATTATTTCACCATCCAGTGGACTGTTGTCCCATGCAGGAACGGTGTCCCATTATAGGCCCCGGTGTTACATGGACTATATTTTGGGTACATGTACAAAGGTTCCACAGTCATTTACTGGTTCGGTTGTGTTTGAGGTCAGAAGAGTCACAAACGTTTCTGAAAACAGGATTCATTTAACATTCTGTAAGGGTTAGGGTTAGGGCAGATCAAGAACACATTACAAGCAGTTATCATCATTAATGGGTAAAACCTAGTAAAAAGTATGATGAGAAAAGCACCAAAAAATCTTATTTTGAAGTAAGAACTTCTTTGAATGAAAACCTGTGCAATGCATTGTATAAAAGCTAGACAAAAACAAAACTTTAGAATCAGAAAAAAATGTGTTTTACAAAAAAGAGCTTTTTATCCTGAAACTCTTGGGGTACACGTTTTGGAAATAGAGACAAATCACAAGAGTGCTGATAAGGTGTTGAAGTATAGGTGTCTGCTATCTCCAAATTCTCTTTTGCCCTTGCTTGAGGATGATATGGAAATGGAAAGTATACTGGAAGCTGACAATGGTGCACTGAGGCCCTGCATTAGAAAAACAACTTCAGAAAATGGATGCACAAATGACCTTTAGAGGGTTATTGGGTAAGTGGTTAACTGCCTCACAGTACAAGGGAACTGGGTTCAATTTTTATCTACTCTCTGTGGATTATGGACATCCTTCATGTGTTCCCTTGTGTTTTCTTAGGGTTACGTTAAAGGATAGGCATGTTAAATTAACTGGCGAGTCTAAGTTGTCTTACTTCACACTAGTCATGATAGTTTTAATCAGTCTTATTGATAAGTGTATTGTAATATGCCTCCCAATGGTTGATAGGGTTATAAATTTTGTTCTGAGATTTTCAGGTAAGATAGATGTTACAAGATAAGGCTGTTATATTGACAAATCATAGTGCCAAAGACTAATGACATGTTCCATATTGTTGAGCACATCCAAGGAAGAATTTCACTGCAATCATAGTAATGACCCGATCGACCATACAAATATTGTGCCACTGGTTGTATGTTTGAATATATACTGGGATGGGGTCCAGTCCCATTCATCACTGGTTCCTGCCTTGTGTCCAGTGCTTCCAAGACGAGTTCCAGCTTCCTATGATCCTCTATTAGAAAAAGCAAGCAAAAATGAATTGGTAGATGACTTGAACTTGACTTTTGTCATTTTTCTAAGCCATGGAAGGGGAACTCTTACATTATTTGTTTTGCATTAGTTTATAATCAGTGCCTAGAGAAGAATTAGATTTTTATAAATGTATTGAGGATGAAGACCACATCCTGTTGTCATAGTAAACAATAGGGAAGCCCCATCATTTAACTTCACTAGAGAAAGCACACCACCTCTTCTAAATGAATGATTGAATTTTCCAGAATTGTGCTTTTTTTTAATGGGTGTACTGTACTTAAGTAATTTAACCAATGTAATATGAAGGTAGCATAATAGTTGCCCTTAGTGCCTCATAGTTTCAAATTCCTGGTTTGAGTCCTGGGCTTAATGTCTGCAAAGGTAGAATGTGCATGTTCTCTTCATGTTCTCATTGCTTTTCTTGCAAGACCCCAAAGACTTGTGCTAATCACTGATTCCAAATTGGCTCGGCGAGAGTGTGCATGCAGTGGATTAGCACCTAGTCTGGGGTCGCTAAGATAGCTGCAGGTTACTCAACAGTGAAGTGGAATACACGGGTTCAATAATACATATGGAGAATAAATCAAATCACTCTCCATGAACGCTGCTTTGGTAATGAATGATATTTTCTGGGAGCAGGAAGCTCATTGTCCGAAGTAGTGTTCTTTGTTAAATGTTAGTGTTATTTTCCACAGCTGTATGACATAATCTACATTTTACCTCTTTTCTCCATTATTAGTTTTATGAACACTTTATTTCATTATTTTGTCATAGGAGCTGGATGGACTGCCAAACCATCACAGTGCCCACCGACTCACATTGAACCAATTTACAGTTACCTGAGGTGCGTATTTAGAAAGGTGAATGAAGAAGATGTGAATATGGTGAGAACACTCAACTGTCACAAAGAAAGAACCGAGACTAAAAATAAATTGGGGTCCAAGCCTCCGTGGGTTGCCAGCACTAGCTGTTAGGTTGATGAAACCCAGATTAAGTATGTGTTTGTGTGTTGATTAAGTATGGGTTTGTGTGCCAGTGTACCATTTGATAAACTGGTATCTAGTTCTGGGATGGTTTCTGCCTTACATGTGCTGCATGTCCCCAGGCATCTGGCAAAGGAGAGTTCAGAAAGATAATCAACTTGACGTTGAGACCGTTTAGCATGTATTCAATAATGAGAGTGGCTGAGTAGCATTACTTTGCCTTACATCCAGTAAATTTGTTTTATGGAATGAGGGGCAAAACACCCTCCAACAAAATTTTGCTTTTAATCACTTATTGGGGAACCAGTTCCTCATGAATGGGTCAGTGCCTCTTTTAATAATTTCTGCTTTTAAAGGAACGGGAGACAAAGAATTCCAGTTAAGATGCCAATCACTTGTCCCTTTAAGGACAGATTTGGCATCGGCAGGATAGATCCTACCCCTTTCCTCTCTTTCAAAACAGGCTATTGGTGACACATTTCTATAGTACAAAGCTTCATTCATTTCATATTTCATTTTTTACACTGGTGGCTGTTCAGCCCCCTTCCACAGGAATCCCAGCTATGAGGCTGAGAAACACTGCTAAGTGGAGCACTCCGACAGCATGATGGACGCCCAGGGGTGTTGGACAGCTGCTCCCCTCCTCCTTAGGCGCACAGCCTGCCTTGCACCACTGCAGCTGTCTTGGCAGATGTCCCCGCACTGTCAGTCTTTTCTACACCATTGTTCGCTTGGCTGCCCCAATCACAGGACTCCCAACGGGTTGACTTCCATGTATAGGCTAAATACACAGCATGGTCCAGGTAGCCTTTTCTAAACAGCAGGCTGTGTATTACATAAAATAAAATCCAAACAACCCTATAAACAGCTAGTGGCAGAGAAGGGAGCTGTAACCTTTCATGCTGCCTCACACTCCCACGTTCACAGCAGATACAAAGTCCATCTGATAAGGTATCAGGGCTGCTGGTGGTGGCATTCCAAACCAAAGTGTAAACCCAGTGATCACCATACTACACTCCCTCCCCCACAGCCCACTCCCTAGCCATTTGTAAAATAGCCTAAATTAACAAGAAATAGAGTTCAATCTGAAATTATCACTGAGGAAATTTAAAATGCCAATAGTTAGGTCATGTAGGGCAAATTGGGGAAAAATAAATAAAAAAAAAAAAAACAGCGGGTATCATTGCAGTCTCAAAGCACTTGGTTATCCAGGTAAAAGTGGAACTTTAATTGTTCTGGGTAGAGTTTATATGTTCTCCTGTGTTATTTTAGGTTTCCTGTTTTTACTCTTTTTTCCTTATTATAATATTTTTTATAATTATATTATTTGTAATAATAATTCTTTACATTTGTATAGCACTTTTGTCACTACTCAAAGCACTTCAGTGAATGGCGAGCCACTTCAATCACCACTAATGTGTAGCATCCACCTGGATGATGCAGCCATTTTTGCACCAGTATGCTAACCACACATTAGCTGTTAGGTGGTGAAATGGTGAGAAACAGACAATTAGAGACAGGGGTTGATTAGGGAGCCAGAATGACTAGGCTGTGGTGGGCAATTTAGCTTGGACATCAGGAAACACACTACTCTTTACAACGGATGACCAGAGAGGGATCTTTTATGACCACAGAGAGTCAGGACCTCGGTTTTATTGCTCATCTGAAGGACGGTGTAATTTTTACAGCACAGTGTCTGATCACTTTACTGGGGCATTGGGATCCACATTCAGACCACCAACACCTCTTCCACCTGCAACCCAAGCATTTCCTAGATGGTCTCTCGTTCAAGTACTGGCTGGGACTGAACATTATTAACTTTAGGTGGATGACCTGTTCTGAAGTGCATCTGGTATGGCTAAAATTATGCTTAAAAGCACTGTAAGTATGGGAGTGAGAGTGCCTGGTGCCAACCTGGCATCAAAGAAGTTGTTGCTTGGCTTGGGTTAGATGCTGCTAGGATAGACTTCACCCTGTCAACCACCTACTCAATGCCCTTGTACTAGAAAAAGTAATTTCTTGAAATGAAAGAATGAAGTGCGCATTGATGACGGAAATTTACCTCCTGACATGGAGCAGAAATGTGCAGAACCACAGTTTACCCCAAACCCTTTTCACCAAATGTGAAAAGAGGGTACCACTGAACAGTGTGCAGCTGAGTCTTTGCAAAATTTAAAAGCCATTAGAGACTTACAAAACTCTGCACAAAAAAAGAAAACACATCAAACCAGTCAATCAATCAAGATAACTTGAAAGTTACAGGAAGAACTGGCAACTGAACCAGGCAGGTTGGCGACTGTACTCAATTCATGTTTCACACACTTTCTGAAAGGAGATTCTGATTCCCATGTGTCACAAGCCTTGAAGTGCATCCTGACACTGTTCATGTCTGTGTTTTCCTGAGTCACAAAACACTGTTTAAGCTCTTATTGCTCCTTGGGAGGGACTCACAACAGCCTCAGTGCCATTTCAGCTTCAATCCTGCCACTAGATGCAATTTCAGCCTTAGAAAGAATCAGTTAAAATTTAAGTCTCAAATTTCAAACCCTCTGGCATTGCTGTGAAACTATAGGCTTGTTGGCATCTCAGTCTCAACTAAGATAACAGTAGATGGCAGCTCAGTCAGTCTAACTGCATTTCACATCTAAGATTGAATGGCACTTTCATCATAACTTGAACTAAGTGGCATTTATGTTTTAAATGACACCCGGATGGTATTTTACTCTTAAATAGGATTATCTTATTCATAAGATTGTCTTTTTGAGAACCGATGGCCAGTCTGAAGTTGATTCCTATGTTGTACTCAATGGTGCTGGGATAGGCCCTAACTCCCCATTAACCTGAATTGGAAAAAGTGGAAGGAGATTTTCTGGCATTCAAGCCACGATTAATTTGAGTGTCATTTCAGTTTCAAGTAAGATTTATGTTACTTAACACTGGTTGGGCATTTCAGTGACATCTAGGGAAATGCAGCCATATTAGTGGCATTTACAACAAAACATGGACTAGTAATGATTTCAGTCACAACTAGCACTGATTGGCATTAGATGAAAATGAGAGAAGGTGGCATTCTAGTGATATGTACTTGGGGTAGCATTTTTTTTGTCTGAAGTAAAGTTTATCTTGACTAGAACTTGTCCATTCTGGAACTGTGTGGCATTTTAGTTTCAGCTACTACTGGATATAACTTCAGTCCGTAAGTGACTGGCTTAGCATTTCAATCACACCTGGGTCTGGCTGATACTTACTCAGTCATAGAGGAAACTCCAATGTTTGCTTGCTTACTTTCATGATGCTAGGTGCCGCCTGGTGTAATTATCTCCTAGGTCTTAACCTACCAGGCAATACTTGGCTTGTGAAGCCACACTGCCTCAGCTCCCTTCCATCCATACGTCACCAGGAAGATTTTGTTTGAATATTCTCACCCAAAGTTTAACTTATAAGGACCTCAGCCCGCAGAAGAACAGCTCTGCAGTGTTAGGCGTGCTCATCTTCTTGCTTTTTTTTTTTTTTTTTGGGTGTTTTAAAAATCTCTCCTCAGCCCGGCCTTTTCTTAGCTGCTTCACAAGGTCACAAGCAGACAACTCAACACCTTATATGGGATAGGGATTCTGCTGCGATCACAGCTGCGCTCTCCACTCTTTTTAGGGCTTGGAGAGGAGAGTGTTGGGGGGGCGGCCCGTCACACAGGCCTCCTCCTCTCTCAGGCCGGGTATTTAAAGCAGCCCTGCACCCTCAACTCTGTCCCAGTGGAAGCATCTCTCTAAGTGTCTGAATTGGTGAGTGTCTCAGTCTTTGGAAGTCTTCAGCATTCTAGGAGTCTTACTGGGTTTGCAGGGATATCCTGGGCTGTCTGAGAAACACAGACGTCTGCCACTGACAAAACACCCAGGCAGGCTGTACCCAAGAGTGAGAGGCTGTTTTGTCATCTTCAGTGGAAGCCAGCAAACACCTGATGGCCAGATTTTTTTTTCTTGCCTATTGTAATTTTTTGGAAGGATTGAGGTCTTACCCTTTTTGTCATAACTGCAGACTTTGTGGTACTATAACCCACATGCCTAAGTTGGAGAAGCTGTCTGTCAGAAGTTTTATTGGCTTTTTTTTCTGAGGAAGTTCTAAAAAAAATCAAGATTTGGAAAGAAACTATTTGGGCACCATTTTGTATTTTTTTCTGTTT
This sequence comes from Polypterus senegalus, assembly GCF_016835505.1. Lineage (NCBI taxonomy): Eukaryota > Metazoa > Chordata > Cladistia > Polypteriformes > Polypteridae > Polypterus > Polypterus senegalus. The sequence goes on from NC_053164.1 coordinate 47,196,826, forward strand.
AAATCTAAACAAATATGAGAAATATGAGTTAATATGAGAGACATGTACAGCTTCTTTACTTTGACTTTGGTGTTTTAAGATTTTCCGAATTAAGTTAGCACAGTTCTTTTAGTTATTCTCTGTTTTAGGGGTGGTGGGCAGGTTAAATTATGGGGCACTTAATTACATACTGGTTCTTGATTCATGAATGCTGGGAAGTCCATACCACTATAGCAAATGGCTTATCTCTCTCTTTCTCTTTGCTTGCAGACCAACCCCCCTCAACTGACCAACCATGTGTGACGACGAGGAGACCACCGCTCTTGTGTGTGACAATGGCTCCGGGCTGGTCAAGGCTGGCTTTGCCGGAGATGATGCTCCCCGAGCTGTCTTCCCTTCCATCGTGGGCCGACCTCGCCACCAGGTAATTAAAATATAACACCTTGCTTTATAAAGCTATAATTCACAATGGTTGTATAAAAAGCTTTGGATGATGAGTATAGCTGGTATGTGTTAGGTTAAGCACATATGGACTTATAAAAATATCCAAAAGTTGAAAACGTATTGTTATCTTAGTACACGAATAAGCACTAGGAGCAGTGTGGATTTATAAAAACAACAGCACCAGCTTTCAGACTGAGGGTCACCATTAAAAAAAGTTGCTTCTTAGTTAGGACATTGCTGAATCTCACTTTGGTCCCACCTGGCATAGTGAAGCATGTGGCAGTGGGGGATGTGGTTATCAAATTTGTAGAAATTCATTTGTTCTTAAAAATCGGCTATCACCGTTTTTCTTTGCTTAAACTCTGACTTAGAAAAAGCCATTTGTCAAATTGTTGAGGCTGATTGTCAATGCAAGGATCGACCTACAGTTGTAGCCTGCCTTATGTCCAAAGCTGACAAAGTAGGCTCAGGCTACTTCTGAATTGCAGGGGCAGTGATTTGATATGATGGGTGGCACAGTGGTTAGTGCTGAGGCTTCTGAGCTCTGAAGATCTGAATTCAGTTCCCTCATTGGCCACTTGTGTGTATCTTGTGTGCTCTCCTCATCTATGAACAAGTTTTCTCTGAATCTCTGATTTTCTCTCACATTCAAAGACTTGCATTGGTGATTCTAAATTAACTTGGCCTGGAAATGATGTGGATATTTTAGAACACATTTTTTATCACTGTGCCATTTCTTATTAAATTATTGCACAACATACAAGTAAGCTAAAAAAAAACCAACTATAATTATAACACGCGCACATACATGAGGTCTCTAAAATATAAAGTAGCCCTAGAATTGTGGGTATATGCTTCAGTATACCAAGCAATGGATGAATGTTTGAAGAATGGAAGATCATAAATCTTTTTAAATTGCATTGCCAAGTTTGTCATTTAACAACATTTTATATGTTAAGTACATAGATAAACTTGTTTTTAAGGAGTGCTTTGTTGTGTGTGCTGTGCATTTATACTAATGTGCCATTAAACCAATGAGATTTAGTCAGATTCTCATTAAGAGTTGCTGCTGTGTGATGGGAAGGACTACTTTCATGAGCCTCTGAGCATCCAGAGTATGTTATTAGTTGTTGTTGGCTAAACTTTTTATAAAGTTTTGGGATCACTGACAACTGTATGACAACTGGTCAGTTCATCCCCAGGTAACACCAACATGCTGTTGTTTATTTAGCTAGAAGGCTCATTTATATTTATTACTTTTTTATGCCTTCCTGCTGTCAGCTGTCATTTAAAACCCCAAGCAGCTGTCACAAATGCAACAGAGAGAAAGAAAAAAAGTTTTAAATTGCATGGTCGGTCTCAGCAACAAAAAGCCTAAAGTAACATAAACAGTATGCATTACCAAGTGAGACATACATTAGGACATCCTATAAAGCAGTGATTTACGTATGTCTGCTGCTTTTATTCCAGCTAATCTGAATATCAGCCTGGCTGTAATTAAAGCATACATTTGCTTTGCTTGAATTTTCAACCTATAACTCGGATGAATCAGTATCCGAGACTGCGATGGAGGTCCACAGGCTGGGTCTTGACAAGTATATTCAAGATTATTAGCATACCAAGTCACCACATTTGGTCCAAATCAAGGAAATGACTGTGTTACTTGTACCACTGCCTTGCAATGTTGTATTTAATTTTTTTTGCAATTAGGGGCTAGCTAACAGCTAAAATTTGCATGCTTTGAACAAATCCTTGAGAATAGTGTTTGCCGTAACAAAATGAAAGAGTTTACAAATGTATGGTTTCTAGAATTCCACCTAACTATTGCCCCTTCCTTATTTTTCAGGGTGTGATGGTGGGTATGGGTCAGAAAGACAGCTACGTAGGAGATGAAGCCCAGAGCAAGAGAGGTATCCTGACTCTGAAGTACCCCATTGAGCACGGCATCATCACCAACTGGGACGATATGGAGAAGGTAAGTGTGCCAAATGGTCTCCCTCTGATCAAAAAGCAGACAAAATTACAACAAGGAGTGTCAGAACTAGAAGTGAGCTAGAGGATGGCATGTTTGGTTCTACAGATTTTTTCAAACATAGCATTAAAACAAGCAGGGGACTACAAAGATGTGTTCAGTTGGGGTTGTTGCACATATTCATCTTGTTGATCTTTTCATGGAGATTGAATCATAGTTTCTCTGAGATGGTTTCTGGTCTAAACATTACTATACTTTGCAAATTAAACAAAATAGGGTGGAGCAGTGGTAGCACCACTGCTTTGTAGCAAGGAGACCTGTGTTTGCGTCCCGTGTTCTCCCCGTGTCTACACGAGTTTCCTTCCACTGTCCAAAGATCTATAGGTTAGGTGAACTGGTGACACTGGACTGGCCCATGTTGGTGTGTGAGTGTGTTCCTCTGCAATAGACTGGTGCCCTGCTTGCTGGGATAGTCTCCAGCACCCCATGGCCCTGCTCAGGATTAAGTGGGCTTAGATAATGGTATGGTATAATGTAGAAATGAAATTTTGAAGGAGACCTTCTTAGATATTTTCCCTAACTGACTAATACATTGTTATAGTGAATGTGATAGTTGTGTGCTTACATAAGTCCTGCAGTTCAAACTGCATATTTTACAAAATCATCAATGAAAATCAAATTAAACTAGCTTATTAGAAAAACTATTTAGTATTATGTATGTTTAATTGTAACACATTTCATACGTAAAAAAAACATAGAGCAGACCTTGCAAAGGCTACGCATAAAAACAAAGGTTTCATTAGCTGGATATTCAATGTGCTTACAAAGGTATGCTCATGAAAGAAAACACTTGTAACATTATGGACACATAGTAGGCTCTGGCCCTAAGAGTGACATCATTATTTAACATTAGAGCAGTCACATTAAAGGATTAGTAACCTTTCTTTTCTTCAGTTATACAATATCTTTTGCTTACGGACAGTGAGCAATAATATAATTTGCTTTCAAGTATATAGTGTGGTACCATGGTGGTGCAGCAGTTACTACTGCTGTCTCATAGCTTCAGAGATCTCTGTTCAAACATGGGCCTGGTTACAGCCTGTTTGAAGTTTACACAGTTATCCCATGTCTGCGTGAGCTGTTTCCACATCTTCTCTCACATTCCAAAGCATGTGTGTACCCCCAGACTTCTCATCACGTCACAAAGGTCATTCCTGTCTATTTCTCTGAACCCAGCCCTCATGGTGTTCCTCTTAATTTCTGCAGATCTGGCACCACACCTTCTACAATGAACTGAGAGTGGCCCCTGAGGAGCACCCCACCCTGCTGACTGAGGCCCCCCTCAACCCCAAGGCTAACCGTGAGAAGATGACCCAGGTAAGAAATGAGGGGAGCGCTCCAGCTAAATGGCACATTGTTACACTGGAACATGGATCCTTATTGTATCAGCGTGAGAATGCACATACTGTAAAGATATAAAAGGGAAGAGCTGATGTATAATTATTACAACAGTTCTCTTCTGCCTTTAAGGGATGACACAGAAATGAGCCGAAAGTGGCAGACAGGCATCTACTTCAGAATTACTTACTGCATAATTCATTCTGTACAATCAGTTAGGAACCCAGGTGTTTATGCAGCTGACTAGACCTCTAAACTTTTGTTTGTGTTTCCCACCACCCTAGAGATATTTTGGTCTGTAACAACTGCCTCAAGCTATAATTTTATCATTTGATCATTTGATTGGTATTAGGAAAATAATCCCTTTATTATTGGTAGCAAATCAGAGATGAACTTTTGAGCATCTTGAAAGTCAGTGCCGGGACAAATTTACCATTTTAAGCTTTACTTTTGGCTTTTCTTTCAGATTATGTTTGAGACCTTTAATGTTCCTGCCATGTATGTTGCCATCCAGGCCGTGCTGTCCCTTTATGCTTCTGGTCGTACAACCGGTGAGTATGACAGGTGCAGTAGTGTGAATCAGTGTGTGCTGAGTTGGCAGATACCTTAGCACTTTCAGAACTGCTTGGTTCAATTCAGAGTTGGGGGTGATTGCAGAGCTTATCTATGCAGAATAGGGGGCAAGGCAGGAACCAGCCCTGGAAAGCTGGCAGTTCATTCATGTATATAATGACATTTGCATTTACAAAGGGACAATTTGCAATTACCAATTAACATAGCTAGCGTATCAGGTTTTTGCTCCTACATCCCCAATGAACCTATGACCCCCAGAATACCTAATGAAAAATTCATTCATACATTAGGAAAACATGCAAACTCTACACAGATAATGAATGAGGGCAAGAGTCAAACCGAGGACACTGGATCTGTGAGGCAGCAGCACCAATCACAGCACCCCTTTCTCACCATAGGTGAACTGTTACATGCCTTAGAATTATTAATGAAGGCAACACTGTGCATCTCTGTATCATCAGATACTTTGGACAATATTAAATAACACAAATAAGTAACTTGAGATCCAAAAAGGAAGTCAGACATGAAGCGCTTTAGAGTTTCTACCAACTGACCACATCCATGCACTTGCCATTTTCCATTTAAGGACACATGAATTGGAGCCTGGGGACAGGATTGCAAGTCTGTGGACGGACACCAGGTGTTGAGTCACACAGCGCATACACAGGGGCAAATGCTTGCATGAATGTGGATGAAGTGCCATCAATCCACCTGAAAGCCTGTCTTTGTAAGGCTCGTGGAAATGCCACAATCTGCAAACTTCACAGGCAGGTTACTCCAGATGCAGATTCAAATCTGAGAGTGCAAAGCTAAGTATAGCAATTCCAGAACTGAAGAAAGTTAAGCTGGAAAAGTTCTCCCCTTCAGCCACAATCACAGTCCACACTCATACCTTTAACTTTGTTCATGAATGGTGGAAGAGCCAATCTGTGCCTGTTAGCAGTCAGGACAGAATGGAGGTGTGAGACACACACACACACACACACACACACACACACACACACACACACATGCATCAAACTATAACCTCTCTAGGGACAAAACCCAACTGACATGGGAAAACAAAGTTGGTAGCATTACGACAGTTGCAATGTGTATGATCTTTTTCATAAGTCAAATGTCCTACCCCTCTTAGAGACATATGTACAGTTAAAGATGTACATGTTATGGAAGCAATGTGGTTGATAACTAATAACTAATAAACAGCCAGGCTTATTGTCTTATTGCTTGTTATTTCATTTATAGATTATACTGACTGCATAATTTGTTTCCATAGGTATTGTGCTGGACTCTGGTGATGGTGTCACCCACAATGTTCCAATCTATGAAGGATATGCTCTGCCACATGCCATCATGCGTCTGGACCTGGCTGGTAGAGATCTCACTGACTATCTGATGAAGATCCTGACAGAAAGAGGCTACTCCTTTGTAACCACTGGTGAGCTATTAACATGGAAATAAGTCAAGAAAATCCTAAAATGAAAAGACACAGAAGGGTAATGGAAAGACTAGCTAATGATTTGTGAGGTGTAGTGGGAGAAATAGTAATATGTACCTATCAAGCCGTGGGAGACCTTTTACAGTGGCTAAGAAGGGGAAGGTTGCTCCATAGGTATACAGGGCACAGCTGGATGTCGGGATGTTCCAATAGAATATCAAAGGCTTTAAGGCCTGAACATCCATCAGGAAGGTCCCACCAGCTCCCCACTAATTTGCTGCTGTTACCCAAAAGCCGCATTACTGTGGATTGTACTAACAACTTTAACTTACTTTCTTCTCCAGCTGAGCGTGAGATTGTCCGTGATATCAAGGAGAAGTTGTGCTATGTGGCTCTGGACTTTGAGAATGAGATGGCCACTGCTGCCTCCTCTTCCTCTCTGGAGAAGAGCTATGAGCTGCCTGATGGACAGGTCATCACAATTGGCAATGAGCGTTTCCGCTGCCCTGAGACCCTCTTCCAGCCTTCTTTCATTGGTAAGTTTTTGTTTAAGCCTCCGCTTAATGCATTTTCAGCACAAATTATTTGGAATAAAACTTAAGGCTACATACTCCTCTGAGGCAAAGGCCTGCTTCAGGATGACTAGGTTAGATAGAAAAAATATGTCCGCATGCTCAGAGCAAACCAAGATGTTTCAGGAGAGGAAAATTAAGCACAGTATTTTTCTTTGACTTATGTGAAAGTGCCATAAGATCAGAACACGCTGGCCTACTAGAGGCTTTCTGGCTGCCATTCTTACATGGCCTTTTTGCCAAAGAACTGCTCTTTCGAATCAGAATGATAAACACTTCCACTTATTTCTTCCATAGGCATGGAATCTGCCGGTATCCATGAGACCACCTACAACTCCATCATGAAGTGCGATATTGACATCCGTAAGGACCTGTATGCCAACAATGTACTGTCTGGTGGTACCACAATGTACCCTGGTATTGCTGACCGTATGCAGAAGGAGATCACTGCCCTGGCCCCCAGCACCATGAAGATCAAGGTAAGAGATGGAGAGGGTACAAGTATTAAGGGGATGACCATTTGAAGAAGTAGTCATTGTGCGAACATCAGGATTAGCCACAATTCACCCAAACATCTTAACTTAACCAGTTCAGGCAGGATTGACCTTTACATATATCTGTAGCAGCAATGTGAAGGGTAAAGAGTACAGCAAAATTCTTACTGCATTTCCAACCACCAAGCAACACTTGTTAAAAAATATGCTAGAGAATGTAAGGTAAACCAAAGTAGAGCTGTGTTCAGCCTTGACTCAGCACCTTTTCACATTTAACTGAATTATCATGAAAAAAGGAGGTCGGAGCTTTTCACTCCATGTTCACACACCTCACATACCTCTCTCCTATTCTTTTCCAGATCATTGCTCCTCCTGAGAGGAAGTACTCTGTTTGGATCGGTGGCTCCATCCTGGCCTCTCTGTCTACCTTCCAGCAGATGTGGATCAGCAAGCAGGAATACGATGAAGCAGGCCCCTCCATCGTCCACAGGAAGTGCTTCTAAAACCACTTCCACCCTTTTCCAATCCTCCTTCCCTCGTCTGTCTGTGTACTCCACTGTTCTTTTATGTGCTTTTGGAATAAAAATAGATGTGCTTGTAAAACAGCCACATGGTGACTTCTTTCTTCAGGGTATAATTGAATTCGCTCCGTGCTCCTTCTTAGAGGTTTCTTCACCTTTGCCATCATATGCAGAGACGAACAGAAGACATTGTCACTTTCAGTTATCTGGATAGAGAAGGTCAAATGGCCATTCCACTAAGCTGATGAAAGCTAGCCATAAAGGGGGTGATGTGACAGAGAAAGATCATTATGATACAAACTGGTGAGACATAGTGAAGCACATCGAGCAAGTCAGGCACACATTAGCAAGGAGCCATCTGTCTGCCCTATCACAACTGCAATAGTTTCAAGGCTGGCACCAGCTCTGGATGGGATGGCACATAATTTGTTGCTACACACACATCCATCCATCCATTATCCAACTCGCTATATCCTAACTACAGGGTCACAGGGGTCTGCTGGAGCCAATCCCAGCCAACACAGGGCGCAAGACAGGAAACAAACCCTGGGCAGGGCGCCAGCCCACCACAGGCTACACACACAGAAAAGTTAAATTTAGCTGGCAGAGTGGCATTCAAACCTTATTAAATGATGAAAGTCATTTAAATTTAGGTGCTGCTAACATGTAGGAAGCATTTCTAAACACTGGTAACAGTTACAAACTTAAAAGTACAACAGCAAGCTGGCAGAAAGCAACAACGTTTAGTTGTATGGCTGATGCTTCTATACAAAGTCAAGTACAACATCTATGATACAATTGGTTACATTTCTTTTGTTTTTTCAATTGGAACACAGGCAGGGTCACTCAGTGTTAGTGCTGGGATTTGAACCCACAGCCTCATGGTGTGAAGTCCAAAGCTTTAACCTTATCTCTACAAGACAAGACAACCTGATACAACACTGTAAGAAGGTGAACAAACAAACTGTAGTGAAAAACCAAAGACAAACCCAAAGGCACCACTTGACAGACCCGAATGTTCACGTCAACACATCCATCCACAATCCCAGGCTACATAACGACACCGCCAAGACATACATAGGACTTTGGGGGCCTCAAAGCCGTCACTGCATTTTACCAGGGTGGGGGCTTCCCTTCTGTCTCAGTTGCCGATGTTGCTACTTGGAAGACTTTATCAGTAAAATCACCTGCTTGGCATCCCTTGCTGCTGTATGTGTTCTTAACAGACATTGGGGTTGGCACCAAAGTGGTTACCTTTCTGTCTCACCTCTAATTAGAAAAGGAAATTCCTACAGAAAAGACCTGTTTCTGGAGTGTTCTTCCATTGGGGAAAACAAATATTCAAATGCCACCTTCTCTGACACTGGCATCACTGGGACCATTCTCAGGTGGTTTGAGTCCTTACCATTGGGCATAATCTAGCGAGGAGAGGTGACAGGGGTGTCCCATGGATCAGTTCTGGGTGCTCTCCTCGTCTCTCTATACAGCTCTTGTTAGGCCCTATCATCCCGTCCCATGATTGCCCTTATCAGTGAGTGAAAAACAAAATCAAATTATGCCAAACCAGCCACAGTTATACAAACTAAAGACCAGCCAAGCCATTTATCAAAAGTACTACAAGTTCACCTATCCCCAATCTCTGCTTTTTGTATTCGAGCACAAAGGTTTCAAATTTGTGAAACATTTTCTAAAATACAGGCAGCTCAGGCAAATAATCCTTAATGATGTGTTGTAAGTAATAAAGTCCATAAGCCTTAAGTATGTTTTTTATATGCTCTGCTGGGGATTCGTTTACTATACAATATTGTACTGCACTCCTGCTAGGTGGTCTTAACAAGCTCCTAATTTAATTGAGTTAATATACAGGAGAGATGGGCACACTAGGCCTTGTTAACTATTGGAGTGCCCCTTATATAGTGGAGATGTCTGTTAATAATGAGAAGTGGTTCAAAGTCTTATAATGTTGGTAAGGTTTTATTGTGCGTACGCCTTCCACAGCACGTACTCATGGATTATGTAATGTCTGGAACAGATGTGTACTTTATTTATCTTTAGTTCCCTGTTTGTCTGGCTCTGATGAAGCGGTACGGTCCCAAAAGTATGTGTAAGCCTGTTGGACATGGTGTGAATATTAATGGATAGTTTATACCTCGGACACTATGGCTATGTCGACCCCCTGGACTTTGTAACTTACAAAATGTCAATAAGGACTGTTTGCCTGACCTGCCTGTAGTTTGGAAAATGTTGAAAGCCTTTGTCCTCAAGTCAAGAGGAAACTGGGCACTTGTGAACTTGTAGTACTTAATGTGAACAAAATGTTTTGATTAATTAGAACAATCTGCACGAGAACAGGTTATTTAGCCCAACAAAGCCCACCAGTCAATCAGTCATTGTTCAGCCCGCTATATCCTAACACTGGGTCACGGGGGTCTGCTGGAGCCAATCCCAGCCAACACAGGGCGCAAGGCACGAACAAATCCCTGGGCAGGGTGTCAGCCCACCATAGGGCACACAGACACCAAACACACACTAGGGACAATTTAGGCTCGCCAATGCACCTAACCTGCATGTCTGTGGACTGTGGGAGGAAACCCACGCAGACACGGGAAGAACATGCAAACTCCACGCAGGGAGGACCCAGGAAGCGAACCCAGGCCCCTAACTGCAAGGTGGCAGTGCTACCCACTGCATCACCGTAACGCCCTGCCCACCAGTCCAATCCACTTATTTCAAAAATAAGTCGATTTTTTTAAAGTCCCTACAGTGTCTATAGTCCATTGTCTACCATACTACTTGGTAGCTTATTCCACGTGTCTATAACTCTCTGAGTTAAAACTTCCTAATGTTTTTGCGAAATTGACCGTTAACAAGTTTTCAGCAGTGTCCCCGTGTTCTTGATGAACTCATTTTAAAATACAAGTCTCGATCCACTGTACTAATTCCCTTCAGAATTTTAAACACTTCAATCATGTGACCTCTTAATCTTCTTTTGCTTAAACTATAAAGGCTCAGCTCTTTTAATCTTTCCTCATAATTCAACCCCTGTAGCCCTGGAATCAACCTAGTCGTTCTTCTCGGGACCTTTTCTAGCACTGCTATGTCCTTTTTGTAGCCTGGAGACCAAAACTGCACACAATACTGAAGATGAGGCCTCATCAGTGCATAATAATAGCCTGTCTCTTCTCATATAGGTATGTTTTTGATGATACCCAGTGGTTCCTGGCATTCCCTCCAGTGAAGCACCCTCTATCAGCCAGAATCTTTGCATGTCTCACTGATACTGGAACCTGGATGAAGAAGTGACATCTCCAGCTCAACGCGGCAAAGGCAAATCATCTTGTTACTCCATCTTTATTCAGCTTAGTTCATTATCACTAACAGCTACCAAGTGTGTACACAGCCTTGGGGTGGTGATCAATGATCAGCTGTCCTGCACTGACTATGTGTACTAAGTTCAGTCCTTATTGCTTACCTATAGAATAATGAATGAATCAGTACCTATAATTATATATATTACACACACACACAAAGTTAATCATCACAGTAGTCTAACACCAAGTCCATTAAGCTTCAGGAATATCAGTCACTCCAGTTACGAAGCACATGCGATTGGGAATCAACTTCTCCTGCTTTGGTGCAAATGAAAGTGGCAACAGGTGCACTGGAGGGCAACAGCAAGACACCCCCAAAATGGGACTGGTTCTGCAGGTGGCAGCCACAGACAATTGCTCTCTCCTTATTTTGTTAGTGTCCTTATCACTACTGGTAGCATGAGGTGGTACCAGCAGCCAATTCAGGTTGCACAGGTAGTCCAGCTCATCCATATGTGCCATCGCAAAAAGGTTTGCAGTGTCTCTCAACACAGTATCAAGAGCGCGGAGGAGATACCATGAAAGAGGCCATTACACGAGGAGAGCTGGACAGGGCCATAAATGGAAATCAACTCAATAGCAGGACTGGTTATCTGCTTCTTTGTGAGAGGAGGAACAGGAGAAGCACTTCCAGAGCTCTACAAAATGGCCTCCAGCTGGACACTGGCATGTATGTTTCTGATCAAACGGTCAGAAACAAACTACATGAGGGCCCGACGTCCTCTAGTGAGACTTGTGCTCGCAGCTTATCACCGTGCAACTCAATTGGCATTCTACACAGAATACCACAATTGGCAGTTCCGCCATCGGTGCCCCGTTTCCTTTCACAGTTGAGAGCACAAGTGACAGGTGTGAAAGAGTCTGGAGCCACCGTGGTGGACATTATGTAGCCTGCAACATCAGTCAGTAGGACGAGTTTGGTGGTGGATTAGTGATGGTCTGGGGAGGCATATCCTTGGAGGGTCGCATAGACCTCCACCTGCTAGGCAACGGTACCCTGACTGCTGTTAGATGTTAGGATGATGTGGTACAGCGGGTCCACAGCTCCCGTCAAAAGGCCACTTCTAAAATAAATAATCGCCGCACTCGCGGCTTAGTGAGTGGGCGTGGTGGCAGTGTGGTCAAAGCGGTTCCTGAGGAGTTCATGATGTGGGCGTTTCTCACCTAAGTGCACAGGTGCGAAGCGGTCCGCATCCGTAATTGTTCCAAGGAGCTGCTGATTGCCACGAATGCCATGTCCTCTTCATAAATAGAAGCGCAAATCGGCTAAAGGGAGAAAGATGAAAGAAAGAAACGGAGGTTGCAGCAGCAGCAGCAAGCCAGTGCAGGAGAATGAGCGACTGCAGCTGAGAAGGGAGCCTGGGTGTTTGGCCGACACCCGAGGAGCAGAAGTAGTGGTTGCTCCCGCTGAGTGGGAATGACCAGAAGGCGGATGACTCTTCGCGTAAGGCCATGGAAGGCAGCGGGAGTCGGGACTTGGGATGTGCATTCCCCAGCATGGACGCCTTGGTCGCTGTGGAACCCAAGTTGCTGTTTTGAGGAGCCTACCGGAACCAGGGGTCGGTGAAGTGATCCGTTCAGCCGAAGCAGGCAGAGCAGTTCAACTGCAGCTACGGTGACTCCCCTGTTGTGTGGCCCATTTGGGAGAAGCAGGGGAGCCGCCAGCAGAAGTAGAAGGATGCGCCGGATTGTTAAAAGGATAGCTTCCAGCCGTTATTTTAACCTCGTTGTTTTAATGATTTTTCCTCTGGATTTTAACCTCCACTTTTCACTTCTGTTTTTACTGGATTATTTATTTAATGACTGTGAAGGCACTGCACTAATTATTTGGACACTTTGTTTTTTTATTTTTTTGTTGTTGTTGTTTTTGATAAAAGCATTTGCCACTTTTGTGCACCATCTCCTTGCTCCATTGTTGTGCCTGACTGCGAGCTCATCAGTGACATTACTGACGGTGTTGGGTTCAAGGGCTCCCGGACAGAAGATGGGAGCATGCAGCGAACTCGCATCGTCACAGATGAAATCCTTAGAATCAGTATCAGACCTCACGCTGGTGCAGGACAATGTCCGGCCCCATGTGGCCAGAGTGTGTAGGCACTTCCTTGGAAGACCTAAATTCAATTGAGAACGTGTGGCCATTATGTATCGGTGCCTTCTACACTGCCAATTAGCACTGGTGCCCTGATCCACATCTGGGAGGAAATCCTCCAGGTTATCATCCACCATCTCATCAGGAGCATGCCCAGATGCTGTCTGGAGCGTATACAGGCATGTGGGGGCCATACACACTACTGAGTCCCATGATGAGTTGCTGTTATGAGATTCACGCAAGTCGGATCAGCCTGTGATTTCAATTTTTGACGTTGATTTTCAGTGTGATGTTGAATTCAGCTCTCAAAGAGTTGGTGATGCTGGTTTCCATCGATCCTTGTTATATCATTGCATTCTCAACAAATTACAGAGTATTAGTAAAGATTTTCCACTTGAATATTTCGTTCATCGAGATCCAAGGTGTGATTTAAGTGTGTGTGTGTTTTGAGCAGTGTACATGGAGACACTTATGAGGTCATGTGCTCCTTCTCAACCAGTCAGATCTGTTGATGAATGGCATGGTGATCTCAATCCAGACGTTTCTCGTATGAACCTCCTAATTGGGGGAAAAAGCTGCCCACCACCATACAAACTGCTGACTCCCTTAATACTCAGGAATTGTAACTCACTTGCATTCTGATCCGAGTTCTTCATTTGTGATGATCCGTTTTGTACCCTTGTCCTGTAGCACTTGTTCCCAAACAGACCTCAGACTGACCTTTACTCGATTATGTCGACTTCCATTTTAAGTTGTTTTGATAAAAGTGCCTGCTAAGCAAACAAATTTAAATGTTAATGGAAAAACCAGAAACACCAAGACAGTCTAAAGCAAAACACAAATCCTAATAGAAAGAGGGTCTGAATTATTAGCCAAGGATGTGCATACATGAGAATTACTGCAGGTAAGAAAAAGGACTGTAGCAGCACATAGTTGGGGAAACAGAAGAGAAGGGTTGCGCCAGTTCAAGCATACGTCAGTCTGGGATCGGGTAAAAGCACAGGCAGCAGATACACAAAAGGTTATGGAGGTGCGAGAAAGATTCCTTTAAAAGAAAAGTCAAAAATGGCGCCAATGTCCCTCACAGCACACAAAGCCATGATTGTGTCGTCTACCGCAGTGATGCAAAGTACGTTTATTCTTTTTGCCAGGCTCAATTCCAATTAAGAAAAGCTCTGCTTTGTTGCACTCTTTAATTATGCACAATACGGCTGAATTTTAAAATGGTTTTAGTAATGCATTTGACATTTTTATCAATAAACTCTAAAGGGATAAAATGAAAAAGCCAAAACTGTAATCTGAAACATAATCCAAAGCAAAATGTATCCATTTGTCTTACAAGAAATATGACAAATACATTCTTAAAGGTGAACAAAACAGAACTACTTTGTCACACAACTCAAAGGATTAACTCATTCACCCTGAATCTCGCATCCCACCATCTTCTGCCATCATGTTAATAATTAGTCTTGAACGTATGGTCGACATTTCTCTGAACTCTGAGTCGCACAACATAGCTGCATTCAAAACTTCATTGTGGCGATTTTAGTTTCTTGGATGACAGAATGAAGCCCATCTTGCAAATAAAAATACTCGGTCCTATTACACCTTGGTCAGACTGTTTCAACGCTCTTCTCATTATTCTACCTGCACAAAGTGCCACTAGAGTTCAACGGGCTCAAAAGCCCATCCTGCTAGGACTTTCACAACACGTGCTTACGATCAGAGATACAGTCAACTTCAAATCACTCTCACCCGAATTACACTTGTGGATGATGCCTACCCTTTATAAACTTACTGGCATAAATGGAATTCGCTCTCCTAGACCCTCAGTACACAACTATTTGTGAATAACCCACCGGTTTAGTGCTGTGAACTTTTGCTATGTGTGTCTTTCTCTAGATTTGTCCTCTATGAGCTCTTACTGGACTTTTGAATATCAAATTAAGTATACTCGATTCCTGCATCCTGATTGACCTACAAGGACAGTGCCAACCTTGCTGTGTGCCAGGGCATCAAATCTGATTTACATTCAAGTCACTGCATCGACTAGAGGCGAAAACATCTAAAAGTTCAGAGTTGCAGTGCTGGTTACAATTGAGAATATGTTTACTGAAGAAGTTTCGGCAGTTAAGACAGACGACTCCAAGATAGGTTCACTGGGTCCTCCCTGTGTGGAGTTTGCATGTTCTCCCCATGACTGCGTGGGTTTCCTCCCACAGTCCAAAGACATGCAGGTTTGGTGGATTGGCGATTCTAAATTGTCCCTAGTGTGTGCTTGGTGTGTGTGTCCTGCGGTGGGCTGGCACCCTGCCCTGGGGTTTGTTTCCTGCCTTGCGCCCTGTGCTGGCTGGGATTGGCTCCAACAGACCCCCGTGACCCGTGGTTAGGATATAGCAGGTTGGATAATGGATGGATTGATGGACATCAAGATGAACACAAATATAATCTGAGATTGATGTATCAAGTAGGAATTTGAAGAAACGTGAAGTTAATTTTAATTGACTTTAGTGTGTCCAATTGTTTAATGATGCTGACAAAACTGCACAAACTCATTTGAGCTAAAAATATTTTGCTGCCGATTTAAATTTGTATTCAGCATCTGATATTTCTTGTTTCAGAGATGATGGATTCCACTTGTTCCCATTAAACTTTTCCACACCTTGTCTACACCAGTGGTCTCAAACGCCAGTCCTGGAGGGTCGCGGGGGCTGCAGGTTTTCACTCTAACCCTCTTCTTAATTAGTGACCGGGTTTTGCTGCTAATTCACTTCTTTTGAATTAATTTTTAATTGATTGGCTCTTGAGGACTCAGACTCCTTAATTCAGGGGTCCTCAATCAGAGTCCTGGAGAGCCGCAGTGGCTGCAAGTTTTTATTCAAACTAGTTTCCTAATTAGAAAGCAGACCATCCTGATAATGAAACTTGGTATTGGACTATTTAGCTTGTTAACGCTTGCATTCATCCAAGAGCAATTTGAATTGCACTGTAGAGTTACCTTCTGTGAGAACATTATCCATGTGTTTTTGTGGATCTGAATAGATTTAAACTTAATGGTCCTTCTAATTCCCCTTTCATTCACTTCTAAACAATCTTTTTATCACATACACTTCATGGTAAGCTATGATGTTTGCTGATGACATTGTGATCTGTAGCAATAGTAGTGAGCAGGTTGAGGAGACCCTGGAGAGGTGGAGATATGCTCTAGAGAGGAGAGGAATGAAGGCCAGTAGGAACAAAACAGAACACATGTATAAATGAGAGGGAGGTCAGTGGAATGGTGAGGATACAAAGAATAGAGATGGTAAAGGTGGATGAGAGAAACAGAGGTAACAGAGTGTGAAATAGAGGAGAAAATGAGAGTGCTGGCAGGGTGGAATGGGTGGAGAAGAGTGTCAGGAGTAATTTGTGACAGACGGTTATCACCAAGAGTGAAAAGGGAAGGTCTACAGGATGGTAGTGAGACCAGCTATGTTATAAGGGTTGGAGATGGTGGCACTGACCAGAAAGCAGGAGACAGAGCTGGAGGTGGCAGAGTTAAAGATGCTAAGATTTGCATTGGGTGTGATGAGGATGGACAGGATTAGAAATGAGGACATCAGAGGGCCTGCTCAAGTTGGACGGTTGGGAGACAAAGTCAGAGAGGTGAGATTGCATTGGTTTGGACATGTGCATAGGAGAGATGCTGGGTATATTGGGAGAAGGATGCTAAGGATAGAGCTGCCAGGGAAGAGGAAAAGAGTAAGGCCTAAGAGAAGGTTTATGGATGTGGTGAGAGAGGACATGCAGGTGATGGGTGTAACAGAACAAGATACAGAGGACAGAAGATGATCTGCTGTGGCAACCCCTAACGGGA
The DNA here is from genome assembly GCF_016835505.1 of Polypterus senegalus. Lineage (NCBI taxonomy): Eukaryota > Metazoa > Chordata > Cladistia > Polypteriformes > Polypteridae > Polypterus > Polypterus senegalus. The sequence continues at coordinate 47,213,533 of NC_053164.1, forward strand.
GCAGCCGAAAGAAGAAGACAATGACTTCATGGTAAGCACGTTAGCTGGAGAGCTGCTGGTTTATTGGTTATCTGCATCTCATTATTAACTAATGTCTGATTAAGAAAACAGGCAACAATTAAAACTTAAATGCAGCTGCTAACATCTAAAACAGGCAATCAAGGGTTCTAAATGGGAACAGGCAAGAGAACTAAAATTAAGCCCAAAAAGCTTATTTACCTAAAGCAATACAAGGGTTCTAATTAAGAAATTGGTTAAAATGAAAACCTGCAGCCATAGCAAACCTCCAGGACTGTAATTGAGGACCTCTGATCTACAAAGTAAATAAAATTTGTCTTTGATGAATGAAGGCACTAACAAGACACAGAGTTAAATACCAACTTTCATTATCAGCAACAACTGAGTTCTAATTAGGACACTGGCTGGAATGAAAATCCGTAGCCACTGTGGCTCTCCAGGACCGTGATTGAGAACCCCTGCCTTAATTGTTTCCTTTTCCTTAATTAGCAGCCAAACAATAATAAGACACAAAATAAGGCAAAACATGACCAGCAAACTGTGTCCATCATGCAGTATCTGAAAATAAAGAAAGATGAAGGTCAGAGGAATGTTGATCTGCTCAGGTCCACAATACATTTTAATAGTGCTCTTAGAAAAGAGACAATCAATTTTGGAAATGTATGCTATTGCACAATGAGAAAAGCAACAAGCCATGGAATTCAAGAACGGGTTTAATTAATAATAATAGAATCGGCTCCTAATTAAGCAACTGGTTGGAGCTGAAGGCCCTGATTTATTTGGTCTTCTGTTGGCTCACTCACGTCATATTTCATTTCTGTTTGGGTGCAATTTAAGGAAAGAAATGAAGCAGTTCAGAGGAACAATCAGGGGAACAAATCTTAAAAAAACAATTCAATTGAAATAAAAGGAAAAGGAGTTAATTAGCAGCAAAAACAGGTCACCGATTAAGGGTTAAAATGAAAACCTGCAGCCACTGCAGCCCTCCAGGTCTGGAGTTTGAGACCATTGGTCTACACCACGGGTGTCAAACTCCAGTCCTGGTGGGCCGCAGTGACTGCAGGTTTTCATTCTGACCATCTTCTTCATTATTGACCAGTTTTTGCTAATTTAACTTCTTTTGCCTCAGTTTTAATTAACTTAACTCATACCCCTTAGTTGTCTCTTTTTCTTTAATTTGCAGCCAAACAATAATGAGACACAAAACGAGCTGCCACATGACCACCTTACCTGCGCCCGTCACACATTATCTAAAAATAAAGAAAGGTGAAGGTCTCGGTAAGGTTGGTCTCTCAGGTCACCAAAACATCTTGACGATGTTCTTAGAAAAAACAGAAAAATCAACAGTTTTGGAAATATCTGCTATGACAAAATGAGAATAGCAACAAGCCATTGAATTAAATAACGGGTTTAATTAACAAGACTAGGCTTCTTATTAAGAAAGTGATTGGAGTGAAATTGTTTTAGCTGGTCATCTGTTGGCTCGTTTCACATTTCACTTAGGCTGCCATTTAATGAAGAAAGGAATCAATTCAGGGGACTGAATCCTTAAAATCAGGGCTATTAAAATGAAGGGAAAATATGTTAATTAGCAGTGAAAACTGGTCATTGATTAGGAAAAGGGTCAGAATGAAAATCTGCAGCCACTGGGGCCCTCCAGGCCCGGAGTTTGACACCCCTGGTCTACACCAAGATTAGCAAGAGAGATGTCCAAGTGTGAATGAAGTAAATGAATCTTTAATGACATGTTGCAGATCATGGTTTTGAATGCCTGAAGTATGGTATCAACTAGCTGGATGTACCTGTAGTTTGGTGCTCTGTAGTTATCAAGAAAACTCTCAACAACATCCCTGAATGTCTTCCATGTGATTTCCTCTGGCCCCACTTGCAGATCTTCAAGCTGCTTGTAATTCCTTAACCTTGGCATCAGTTATTTGTGAAAAAAATCTGTCTCATGTATTGAAATCCTTTACTTTCCTTGTTCTTTTACAAAATTTTTCATCAGTCCTTTTAGATGATGAGGAGACAGAGGAGTATTTTTATTGGGTTGACAAGTGGCTTACACACCACACTTTTGTGTCCTGGAGCGGCCAGTTCTCTTTAATGTAACGAGACTCTTCAGCACTGCTGTCCCATTTGTAGTACTTGGTATATCCAATCTACATTTCTAGTAGTGGCGCCGCTCTTCTTAGATCACTTTTAGATGTTCCAGATGTAGGAGTTGGACTGTAGGTGTATACTTATGAGAGGAAACCACAAAAATAGGCAATTGCAAAAAAAAAATAATAATAATAATTTAAAGAGGAGATTCATGATCAGCACGACAGACAGATATGGCTGTCCATCAATCCAACGATGATGCTGTCCATCTATCTGTGTGTCTCTGACACTGCTACTTCTGTGTGTACACTGGTGATAGAGCAGCCCAATTCGGGAAAGGAAGGCTCTGGGGCAAGATGGGAAGACAAACTGCCCAACATGCACAGTAGGTTGGCGTCAACAGGAAGATCTTGGGACACTCTTCTCTTGGTAATAAATCTGTTTTTGTTCCAAGAGGCAGACTCCTTTGAGCGTGTAAAGTCCCCAAATTACATGGTTCCCAGCAAGCTGCTTATGTGGAATAGAGCAGGCCTTGGGCGAACGCTTCATGTTGTCCTTCAATCAACAGAACAAAATCCATAAGATATACTCAAAAGTGCTCAGGAAGCAAAATCTTTGCTGACCAGTGTTTTGAGTGGGATGTACTCTGTGAAGGTGATTACAGTAATCCCTCGTTTATCGCGGGAGATAGGTTCCAAGGCCGGCCGCAATAACTGAATTTCCGCGAAGTAGGGACACCAAATTTATTTAGTTATTTAACGTGTATTTGGACGTTTTCAAACCCTCCCTATACTGTTTACAACCCAACATTTACTCTATTAAATACAGGGACAACTGTTAAGCAATATGAAATTGGTAGATAAGTTTACAGTTACTGTATAGCGAAGTACACATACCTATATATGACGTGATGATGGTGATGAATATGCTGTGCAGTAAAAATGATGACGATGAAGGTGATGACTTTTACTGCGCGGCCGATGACTGTATTTTACGTCTCTTCAGATGGCGGTGCCATTTCCTGGGGCACCTCTTCCACGGTTTCCGAAGGTGTATCCGTAGTAGTAGTAGGAACTGGCTCTTTTTTGCGAGGGTGCAAAATCTTTGTGATCGGCAGTTTCTGCCGCTGCTTCTTTTTCCAGTTGAAGAGCAGCTTGTAGGTGGTCATGATGTCGTCGACCTTGTTGCAAAATTGGACCGATCGTACCATTCCTGTGACCGCTCTTGCAGATCCTTAGCCAGTCTGCAGCCACAGCCGCGAATGTTCTCCTTTCCTTCAACATATCCAGAAGTTTCACCTTCTCAGCGATCGTCATCATTCTTCGTTGGCGTTTAGGCTCAGCACCAGCCTTGGAAGAAGGAGCACGTTTGGGAGCCATTGCAGGGGGTGAAAACTGAAGCGAAGTTCAATACAAAGACACCACAACAAAATCACACACAGTACAGTGTAAAGTAAACCGCTCGGCAAGAAAGCTTGAAGCGAAATGGCCGCGACAGAGAGACAAGGGGAGGTGCTGTGGGATCTGGGCATCAGTCAAAGCACCAATCACGGGCTCGATTAGAAAGCGGGAAGCTGTGATTTGTCGTCTCCCTCCCATGTACCAATCACAGCCCGTGTTACAACGCACTTAGTCACCAAACTTGTTTTGTTGTTCTTAGACTAGGAAATACTACTACTATATTTAAAAACCCGCAAAGTCGTGAATCCGCGAAAAGTGAACCGCGAAGTAGCGAGGGATTACTGTACTACAAAAAGTGCTACATAAAATACAAAACATCAAGTTAATTAAAAGAAGGTAAATAAAAAACACAAACTTAATAAATTTAGAGAATCACTAACAAAGATTTATTTAGAAATAATGACTTAACCTCTTGTGTTTGCTCTGCAATCACTCTTTTACAAGTTTCACATATAAACGGATTTGTGTCCCATCTGAGAGGACCATAAATAATAAATACATGACAAACTACTCGGTGATGCCGTGGTAAGGGCAGCATTCCAAATGGAAGCCAAATCTAAAGCCCTGAGCGTGAGAAAATATTGTCTCAAATGGACCTGAATTCTGAGTGCATTCTTCTTAAAAGTGCATCACTGCAAAGTTAAAGGGTGCCTCTTGAAGTGCATTACATATTCATTACATACAACAGCGGTTTCCAGAATAATCTTCAGTGGGTGAGTTGCACTGGTCCCTGGTAACGTGACCACTTGTTTGTCAACCAAGGCAACTGAACATTTTAACTTCAAAAGGTTCAACCTGATGATAAGGCTACACTTCATTTAGGGCGCCCATTTCTTGCTTCTCCCAAAGATTGGCGATACTCTTCACTGAGACGGCAGGTGTCATCGCAGATCCATAACCGTAAGACTGCTTTCACCGATTGTTATGTGTCCACATGTCTGTTGACAAAAGAGGTTTAATTAAGCATGTGCGAAGGACTCCGTGACGTGACATCAAGAAAGGTTTATAGAACAAACAAGACTGCATATTCAGAGGATATTAAAATACAAATACTGGGGTCAATAGTTTCACCTTGAGGCACAAAAAGCAAACATATAAATAGAGAAAGACTAACGAGTAAACCTACCCCAAATAGCGGGGGTTCCCGAGGATGTGGATGAAAACCTTTTTGCTTACACGAGGAAACCTCTTCCATTCCATAATCTGTTAGTCTGAAATAACCAGTCCTAAATAAAAGCAAAACATGCACTTACAACACGCACTGTTTTATTTAACTAAGCCAAATTAAGTGTTACAAAATGAGCATCTTTTCTACTGTTCCTAGGAGCCAATGACGGTGACCTGCTCAAAGCATTTTATCTGGCTAATGTACGCCTCAGCTTTTGAGTTCAGATTTATCCTACAAGTGAAAGCACAGCAAAGATATATACAAGACACTGGGTATTGAGAATCTTACGAATGTGCATGCTGTGCTACAATAGTTTAATCTTAAATTTTGAAGACTAAGGCTTAGAACACAAAAAGAAATGTATTTAAATGCTTTATTATGTCTACACTAACGTTTTCAGATTGTTTCAGATATGCCAAAATGAGTGACTCTTTCCTACTGGACATGTGGTGTATGTTTACAGAGCAAACTAAATGAATCAAGTGATGAAAGTATGAATAAAATACTAAACTAAACTTCATAGTCTGCTTTAAAGGGTAAAAACAAGTATAAAGCTAGTGAAAGCCATGGAAAATACAGATTACCAAAATGAATATGGCAAAGTATTGGAGTGATTTCAGGCACAGTAGACACAGAAGAATTACTTTCCATGGTGTATGTAGTGTTGCTTTACTGCATACATCTAAATTGTGTTTTGTACAATTTGAATGCTGCATACATGCGTAAAAGGCAAATTATTTACTGTTCACTAGTCATATATCACTCCCCGAAGAATTTTTCCACCAATGCAAGCATACCAAGTGAAGGAGAACATCTACAACATATAGGTTTTGGGACATTTTAGTGTGAACAGAGATATGTTCCTAAATGATATGAAAATACTACTATGGATAGAAATCATTCTGGTTTAAAAATGTCATTTATAAATGAAAATGTAGTCTGGATGTAGCCTTGAGGGTATTGTCTTTACCACACTGTACTCTATCCTAGTTAGAGGTCTTTGAGAGTTTCACCCAAAAATGAATCAACTTATCCTGCAATTCAGCTTGTCTATTGCTAATGCTCCAGATCTTCCATTGTAGTTACATACTGATGCTACTTGTGATAACGTTATTTGCTCTATGATGATGCATGTTACTTGTGTAACGTTATAAAATGAAGGTTGTAGGAGTGTAAATGCTAATGAATGCTGGTAAAGGCTCTACTGGGATTGCCATCATGTGCTCCCATTACAACCTTGAAGATGACCAGTAAATTTACCCGGTCAATCATCCATTCAGTAAGACCTGCTACCATGTCTTCATACCCGTGCACTCTTGTATTTTCAAATGGTAGGAGGTGGAGAGGACCTGAAAACCTGCAATATCTCTGCTAAAGGAAGTAAAAGAGGATTAAAAGGGAGGCAGAAAGCTACTGCTGTGTAGCTAAACTACTTAAGACGAGGTGAACTGATGAAAACGGTGGCTGATGTCAGCAAGTTAACGCAGTGAAAACCTGATGCCAAATTAATAAGCAGGTCTGATTAGTACAAGAATGTGAGAAATGCTAGGGCTTTCCAAGTGGGTCAGCATCCCTCTACTGGCATGAGAAATGGACTGGGGTAGCACAGAGGACACGACTGTTGTGAAAGAAAAGAGACAAAGAGTGGAGTTTTCATGGTTGAAGGTAGTATCCATGACAGGTAGAGCAAGGGAAGTGTTGATGTGTCAGAAAGTAGAGGAATAAATTTACGAGGTGTGCAGGAAACAAGGAGGAAGAGAACACATGCTAGGGAGAAAGGAAATGTTATTAAATTATATTATTATGAATAACAGAATGGAACAATAGGTATAGGAATTAAAGTGAAAAAATGGTGGAATAAGCAGATAAAAGTTAGAATGGTTTGTGATTGGTTACTTTAAGAACTGTAAGATTATTATTGGGCAATTGAATCATGAATGTAATATCAGCATATACAGAAGAGGAGCTGGAAGCAGAAGTGGGGGAGGGAAGGAGAGAGAATTTCCATGGCACACATATAGATGGAAGAGAGAGAAGGGAGTGATTTATATGAGGATGACCATAAAAGATTTGGATTTGAAAGAAGAAACAAAGAGGAAGAATATATTTGGTAAAAGACAGATTTTGGCTGGTGTGCATGACCATCTTCTCTCAAAAAATAAACTGCATCCGATATCTGGAGTAGTTTAAAGTTAGTTATGCAGAAAAATAGGAAGGCAAAGAAAGCAGTGAGGTTACTAAGAGCAAAGGAGGTGGAGGATGTATACTGGAAGTGTAAAACAGGTGAAGGAGAAAAGTAATTAAGGATTAAAATGAAATGTCCTGTAAAATAAGAGAGATATTAAGAGTAAACTGGGGGAGTACTATAAACAATTAGAAACATTTGGAAAGGTAGAAGGACCAGTGATGGAGATAAGATTGAAAATGAAGATGATAAAGGCCAGTAATGCAGCTGATTCATTCATGGTGCGGTGTGAAATGCAAAAGCACAGGAGGACAGGCCACTGAAACTGAAGAGAGATAGGGGAAAGATTCCAGATGACTAGAGAAAGAGTGAGCTGGTTGTTCTGTGAAAAGACATGGGAGATGTACTGGACTGTAGTAACTATAAATGTGTTACTTTAATGTAAAACTGATTAAAAATTTAGAACTGGAGATTCAGATTGCGGACAGTGTAGAGATGGGTATGAGAAGACAGGGTTGAGGGAGGTGGATGTGGATATAGGCAAAGATGAAGGCAGCTCATCAAGGTGGCTGACCCCTAGCAAAGAGATACAAGCAGGGATGAAGAAGATAAAAAGTAAAGATTGACCAACTGAAGAGAACACAAGGGATAGTCAGGCAATTTAGTTACTACCAAGTAGCACAGTGGCTCTTCTTTTCATTGTGAACTTTACGTTCTTATATTAACCTGCAGTTTTTTTATTTTTTATTTTTCCCTAGGTGATTCTAGAAGTTGTTAACTTAAAATAAATAACTCACCTGCGATACTTTTTTTTTTGAACCTGTGGCTAAGTTTCATAATTAGGTACCCTTTAGTGAACTATATAGAGCTACTCACTTTAAAACAGCTGAATGGGATGTTGTATTTTTAAGTTAAAATATGTTATAAAGTAGTAAAATGTGTTTATAAAGTGACTTGAAAAAGCAAAGCATGCAACGCTTCAGGGCTACTCGTTTTAGTAAATGGAGAGCTTTAGCGGATACAGGTTTTTACTTTAAAAAGTATTTTTAACTGGAAGCTCATTCTTGATTGTAAAAACTCTGCTGTTAGCATCACTTCTGTTTCCCAATTTCTGCAGTTTTATCTATCAGCTGTTCACTTACTTGGATACATGAACTAGCAGTTTTATTATTATTTTATTATATGTACTGAATGAAAAAAAATGAATGGAAAGGTTTGAGTGCAACTGGCAATAAGTATGTTTATCCTCTGTTATTTACTTTCTGCTGTACTAGATTACTAGAACTGAACTTTCAATATTAACAATCAAAGAGACTGACTAAACTTTGTGAGCTATAATCCTTAAACAGAACTCAAATTCAATACATCTGACAGAATAAGAAACTATAACCCTTTTAGCTCATTCAGATGAAGGAACTAGAAAATGGGAAGCCTAGTTAAACAAGGATTTCAGAAGCACAAATAAAGTCACTGATTTCACAAGACATGCTGAAATGAAGCTACTTCTACTATTGTTAGTGGACTGAAATATTCAATCACTAATACAGACAGTGCCTTAATACCAATAATCATGGATGCAGCCCTACTTCAATCTTTATTCTTCTTCATTAGTCTTAAAATGCATTAACAGAAGTTTTGGTTGTTGCTTTCAAGTACTCACTCATTGAACTTTGGGGAGCACACGATTGCAATGGACTCTTGGAGCATAATTTGATAGGAGCAGTGTGTATGTAGATCCACACTGGACAGAAAAGCAGTCTGTGTTGGATGGGTCTGGAAGAAGAAAATATCAATATCAGATTTAAAACAAAACTAAAAAGGTCTTTTTCAAGTCTTATTCTTTTGGTATTTGATTATCACATTTTGCTGCTTCTAAAAAATAATCACATAAATGGTTTAAAATTAACGCATATCATACATTAAGAAGCTTGGGTGTCAAAATTGTGATATTCTGCAACATACATCGCCTGAATATAGCATCCTCTCCCCCATGTTAAGAGATATCATTTGCATCATCCAATGATGGTTTCAAAATTTAAAAACAGGCTGAAACATTTACAAGTTCAGATGAAGTCACCCATCAATACAAGCAATTGAATGAAAGCAACCCCTTATTCTACAAGCCTTTAGCAGCCCAGAGACAAAGTAAGTTTAACTCTGTGGTCAATAACACTCCGCACACTCAACATCTTCAAGTACTGTGCCTTCCGGATCCTTTTTGACCAAATTCTGACACACCCTTTTAGATGTCTATGGATTGTGAACAAACTACCTTAAATGCAATAGAAAATCTATTACAGTTGATGGTGAGCCAAAGAACATCACATTGTTCAGAATGAGAGACAACACAAATTACTAACTGTCTTCCCAATTCTGAGCTGAAAAGATGAAATTAACAATGTTTTTGTGGATTGTGAAAAAACAAATTACCCTTAATGCAGCAGAAAATCTATTAATGTCAGCTGTGGGTCAAAAATTGATCCAAAAGTCATGGCAAACTAGGGAATGTTAAACTCTTTTCATGTTAATTAATTTGGGGAAATGTAGAAAGAGTCACAAAGTCTGATTTCAAACACAAAAACAGATCAACTTTGACTCAAACACTTTGAGATGACTCTGACTATGGAATCGATAGGTCTATTGTGAACTTCATTAAGGTAGCTAGGAAGGCTGTTATCTACACACAATGGCCAACTCGCTGTAATTTTTTCTATAACTGATATTTGTCAGGCTTCATATGCACTTGTAAAGACATGGTTAATGTTATGCTGATTAATGTTACTTTCTTTTCTAACTTTATTAATTTTTAAAAGATTCAATTACAAAAAATAATTACAATATCAGTAGACATACAATACAACATCTTAGTAAAATGTGAACAGGTAAAACCCCACATAAGAGAGCCATAAAGAAAATATTTAAAATAAATCTGTCACAAATACTAAAATATAAAATTGTCTAGCAAGCTCAGTTTATATTTTTAAGTAAAATACAATATCCTTTCTCCATTACATTATGGTAGGTGAGTTGAGATTTTTCCAGCTAAGCAAGATAAAAAAACAGCATGCTAACAGCACATGGTAAGTTACATAGATTGTTCATTAAATAGTCACAGTTAGACCGTGCATGGATATAACATCATTGCAATTTCGAAACTGATTTTTGAAGAAAAGGAAAAAAAAAACTACCACAATTTCAATGTATATTTTATTGCAGCAAGAAAATAATTCATACATTTCATTGTGAGAAGGATTAGTAAAATCAATACTTAATATTATTCTTTCATTCAACACACTGCAATTTGTCTAATGGATTTACAAAAAACTTTAAACTTTTAAAACTAAAATAAAATGAAAAAAGGAATGATGGTCAAACTGCAGTAGTTATCGCAGTATACAGTACATGTCAGAATGTCTGAATAACTTACATGGATCCATCCTAATGTGATGAGGTCATACTGGTCCTGGATCAGGAAGAGCTCCTCTTCATTCTCTGTATCACAGTAGTCAGGTCCACCACATTGTTTTGGAATAAGGACATGAGTCAGTGTAAACTGATTTCGTGTCTTAAGAAAAAGAAAAGAAAAACATTATTTCTAAATGAAAATTTTTAATGACAACATGTAAAGTCAAGGTAGAGCAAAAGCAAACTGATCTAAAGCCATAGTATCTGTAAATAGGTTATTAATCAGAGGAAAAATGCAAAAATTCCTCAATATGACTAAAAAACTGATAAAGATTTAGTGTTGGACACTTCTAACAAATAATTCCAATTTCAAAAGATATGGTTTAAAGAAATAAATCCAGGAATTTCCTTTCTGAGAAGGTTAAGAGTCTTGATCATTCAAAGCTGTATTAAGACATTGAAAATGTCTCAACTTGTAAAAAGAAGTCTAACTAGGCCCACTGTGAAACAGGCTTCTTAGAAAAGGTAGGCAGAGTGGTACCCAAGGTGTATTTTAAGTCTGAGGAAATTATCTCAAAGTTTTTGTTGTGTACTTACCCCATTTTTTTAATCCACTAAACGCACAACCTACCTGGAAGGGGGTCTCTCTCTCTCTCTGAATCGCCTTTCCCAGGGCAATTTATAGGATTAGATCAATTTCACTGACTGATGTAACTCAATTGATTGAACACCATCTCAGTTGTTAGGCTGCCAGGTGATTGACATATTGTCAGCAAAACTGAAAGTTCTGGATATTATGTAAAAACTAAGTGAGAGACCTAAAATTAGCAAACAAGAGTGATGGTCCTTGTTTTTTAAAATGTGGGCAAAAGACTGTCACAGAAAAATTACATTCTTAAGTTTTTCTGGGGGAGTCTATGCCGGGATGTTTAAAGGAAGACTTGAGCCAAATAATAAATATTCTGCTCTTATCATGGGAAAGCATATAAACTTTTTTTTTCTTTAAACAGATATTTCAGGTGTTGTAGAAATCTACCAAATAGGTGATATGGCCACATATACAGTCTGAGGGTTGCTCTAAATGTATGTCATCCAAAAACTGCTGCAGCATGGCAATCAGTCCTTGTTTTGGCAGCATTAGAACTGGATTTTGCATTCGATTAAACTTGTTTAAACCAAGAATACAATTCTAAAAGTACATCCTGACTCCCCTCCCATTTATTATTTTCATGGGCAAGATTTTAAAACAAAGCCAAGGCTTGTAAAGTATTCAATTAGGCACCTAAGAGTTACACCTCCACAGTTTGTGGGTAATGTTGTCTACCTGACATTAAATATTAGATGACTGGTGAGCATCACAGCAGAGAAGCAGAGGTTATGATCCTCTGGGTTTTCTTCATGAGCATGTGTAGAAGCAATTGTAGGCCTGACTTATCTAACATTGAACGGGAGTTGGAGAAATAGTGACAAACTCTTTGTAAGAATGGTTAATTTATTAGTTGTTCTGTTTAATTATTCTAATCTATGGTTTTGGTATCAGCCAATACAATGATTTTAAATATAAAAGGCCAAAATTATGATCCGGTACAGAGTTGCAGAGCTTACTGTCAGTGACAGAATAAGGAATCTAATGATTTGGAAGGACCATTAGTTAGAGTTCTTGCTACTCATTATCAATACAGTCCAAATGAAGGGCTTTGGGCATCTAGACTAGGTGCTACCCGGGTGCTTTGACAAAAGGCGTACAAACAACACGAGACCCAAGGGCAAGCCTAGGAAATGTAAGAGTGATTGTACTTCTCTGCTGGCCTCGGAACATGACCCTAAAAGTACCAGGAAATTGATCTATCCTGCTCGGCCTATTCTCAAAATGGCTCTCACTAAAAGATATTGTTAGAATGTTAAGTAATAGAACTTATTGAGGCATAATGAAGTCTACTCATTAAGTCAGCTTACCAGTTTACCACACAGGATGCCACAAGTCTCCACAGCACGCTCTGTGTTAGCTTCAGCCAACTTCAAAAATTTAATACACAAGTCTTGGGGGATCAGCATTTGTCGAAGACCATCCACCAGAACACCTGATGAGAGATACAGACACACCCTACAATTGAGAAATGTGCTTATTCCCAAGAAACGTTAAAAAAATGGAACTAACCTTTTTCACCTCATTGTTATTTATAATATGTCTAACTATAAATAAAATTCAAATATTTTCAAAAGAATATAACTTGTTAAACAATTCTGAAGCAGAGTTACAATATTGACTTCTTTCCCATTTCTGTACATATTTTTTTATAGATTTCTGTGTGTGAAAGGTATCACCACCTTCTTTACACCAGTGTATCTAAACCTTTATCATCCCACACCTCAGTTTTGCCTATTTAGGTTCACTGACAACCCACTAGCAGCAAATGCAAACTTCCTCCACTTTAGTGAAATGAGTTCAATTAGAAACAGGGAAACGTATTGCACAGTGCTGGCGCTCACTTAGGCGACCCACCTTAAATCAAGTAATTTAGAGAACTACTACTTTAAAGGGCACTGAAATTGGAGTTAATAATTAAACTAGAATAACTTAAATATTGTGACTATTAATTTAATGGTATTGGAGTGTATTTTATTTAACTTCCTTGGGTTAAACCAGAGTTAAAAAATAATTCTATGTAAATAGAGTAAAGCCCAAGTCTGACTCGGGGTGATGTGTACTTCATAGTATATTTATTTTAATAAAACCCAGAATTATCTAGAATTTTTAAACCATACAACACCTTCATTATTTCTGAAAATACCATAAGAATACAACTGCCCATAGACTCACTGTCATTTGGGATGACAGACCCTGGCTTCAGAGAACGATCAATTGTGGGTGGAACACCAGCTATATCGGATGGTGTCTGAGGGGACTGTTTAGTTGTTGGACTCTGAGGAAGGGTGGGTTGAGGTGGCTCCTGGACCCCTGGAATTAGGAGATCATCTAAAGGTGGAGCACTGGGACTGCTGAAATCCTGTACGATCTGGAGTCTTTCTTTTTCCAGCTCTTTACGACGTATCATTTCCTCAAATGCATTGAACTGATCCTGCTCCTGCTGTCGGCGGCGGATTTCTTCAACTCGTTGGCGTTCTACTTCCAACTCCTTCTGTTTTGCTGCCTCACGAGACAGGGCCTCCTCTTCTTCCTTCTAATTAAGAAAATACAAAGAAATTGTTATGTCCTAAATTCAACCAGTACCTCCTGTAAATACTAAATGACATTTAGCTGCAAAATTAATTTTAAAATAACAGTCACTTCTGTCAGCAAATATACTGTATTTTGTTCTAGAGGAAATTTTGGTTGAAGCTTTTAAAAAAATTACAACTTATATACAGTCAGAGACCAACTATGACAAAACTGTGTTAAATGTCAACAATATTTAAGCCTGTTCCAAAAACAGAACTGACACTTGTTACCTGAGAATAAATGCTCTTTCACTCAGAATGCACCAAATAATTTGAAGTTTACATGAATTAAGAATTTCATTTTTACTGCTTCTGCACATTTTAAAGAGGAGAAGAAAAAGCACACAGATACTGTAAACCAAACAGTTGGAAAGGATGTGCAGACTAAAAGGAGAACATTCTCTATCATAACTATTAGGAGACTAGGGCTGGGTATCAGCAATGATGTCCCGATTCAATATTGATTTTATCTTGGTTGAATTAGTGTGCACTGATGTATTTGAAGTACTGACTTTTTTTGAAGATTACTTAACCATGCATATAGAACATTAATTATAATGTGACATTTAAAGTGTATCAACACAGTGACTCTGCGGTGGGTTGGCACCCTGCTCAGGATTGGTTCCTGCCTTGTGCCCTGTGTTGGCTGGGATTGGCTCCAGCAGACCCCCGTGACCCTGTATTCGGATTCAGCGGGTTAGAAAATGGATGGATGGATGGATGGATGGAACACAGTGACTTCATAACATATGCATAAGCATGGAATATTATTTAAGAAGCAATACTCGATTAGTAATAAATAGTTAACATCAGCATTTAGAAGATGTGGAATGTCTCTTTAAAAAAATAAACAAAAAACACACAATTTTTTCACAGCACTGCACTCATTCAAAATTCACCATAATTTAACTAACATATGTATTGCTACATCAGAGTCCATACATATTTCAGGGTCTCCAAGTTTCAATGCAATGACATCTACTTTATAAAACATCTATATTATCTTGTGAATATTATTATAAAATAATCAAATACGGTTTCTTAAATAAAAACTTATTTAGTAACCTATTCATGTGTTATGACTCTTTGTGTAAAGACATCCTTCAACTAAACTGTTAGACAAATTTATTCCCTTACTGGACATTTAATATAATCTTAAATTAGTCAAAATTAAACATGCAGTGGGGAGACTCGTGTCTTTCTATAATTCCACAGGTTATACATATCTTCAGTTGCTCACTTGTAGCAGTCACATTATTCAGTCTCGAAAATGTGTCCTCACAGTTTCTCCTCAGACAAAAAGGAAGCATTTTAAAACGAGGATCTAGATCTGATGCACGTTGACAGCAGCACTGGATGAATGGAACATAAAAGACAAACAACAAGCCATCATGACGGACAATGCCACTAATATGATCCGAGCGGTACGGCTTATGCAGCTACTTCATGTTGGCTCCGTTACGTACATGTTCACTTTGGCATTGCAGGCTACTCAGAAAATTTTTGCAATTGCACGCTTGCTCGGCTATGGGAGACAAGTTGTAATTTTTTTCCACCGTAGCAGTAGAGCTAACCACATGCTTAAAGAGAAGAAATCTTTATTGGATTTGACAAACAAACAAACTTGGGATTGTTGCAGTCACATGACAAAACAGCACCTTGAAAATGCTAGGAAGGATTTTGGAACACTAGACAGCCATCACAGCAGACTGGCATTCAGCTCTCTTGTTTGCAACAAATCCTCCACAGGTTCCCAGTAGTTTTTAATGTAGTGACATGAGAAACTAGGTGATGCTTTGCTTAAGATCTTCATAAGGCCTAGTTACTACAGTATAACTTCACTCATTTGCTTTCTGGTTGGTATAGCACAACGCAGTTCCAAAACCTGTGTAATTTGTTGAAAGCACTCATTTTCAACAACAGCGTATGGTCTCGTATCTTTATATAGATAAAAACTGCTATAGATTCTGTTATTTTCTGGTCACAATGCAAATTAAATAGAAGTATGGAGGCTCAGGATAAATGATTCCTAAGATTTGTTGTGCTACAACACTACTTAACTACTGAGTTGCACAGCTTCCATATGGCTTTGCTTTTATTCAATTGTTCTTTGTGTTGAAAATGCAGTCTGATTTAAGTGCAGGCTCTAATTTCAGTTGAAGAGGACACAAGATTGTATGCAATGTAGTAAAGTGCTTTCCCCACAGAAAGTCTTAACAGGCACTTTAGCAACATCTACTAGATTGGACGCCAAAAACAAAGATGAGAAAAAATCTACATATAGTAACTGAGCAGGCTAGAGATTGGCAAGATTGATCCCAAGACTTTAAGAATCAATATTAAATTGTTTAAATAAAAAATAACAATAAATTGGAAAAATCTATATTTTTACCCAGGCCTGGTGGAGATCTAGCAAATAAAGTCAACAGTGCTATCGGGTTCCTGACAGTACAGGACAGGCAAGGTTTTAAGGATAACAAAGAGAAAGGTAAGCAGAGATAAATGGCTGGGACTGCAGTCATTAAAAATACTGTCCCTTGGGAAAATGTGATAATTTAAATTAAGATTGTGATTGAACTGTTTAGGACAATGAAGACTACAGTAATTATGAAAGACTGAAGATGCAGAGCAAAGAGAAATCATGAGTTAAAAAAATAGAAATGTGGTTTCCTATTTACATAAATAGCACATAGTAAAAACAAACATATGTGCTCCGTATGAGCTATGATGCACTTCACCATTAACAAAGCCAATATCCCCTCAACATTTACATGCAGCATAATACAGTGCAACTTTGTCAATGCAGGAGAGAGGGGTGGCTCTGAGACTAAGGATCTGCGCTGGTATCTGGAAGGTCGTTGGTTCAAATCTGGTTATTCTTAGAAGGTACCCTAAAATGTTGTGCCTTTGAGCAAAGCCCATAGCCTGAAAATTACCCTGGGGTGGTGTACAATGGCTGACCCTGCACTGTCCTCCAAAGTTCATGCGAAAAGATGTAAGCAGTCAAAATGCAAGAGATAACCTAAATTTTAAAAGTTGGAACCACTTAAGAACCAAAACGGTCAAACTGGTTTGGTGGTGTACTGCTTTCTGTCAATAAGTTCTCACCTTTCTTTCCATATATTCCTCATACTCTTTCATGTATCTTTTCAACAGTGCCTTCTTGAGTTCTTCAGCCTGGGGAAAGGCAATCTCTTTCAGCTTCTACACAGGCATAAAGAAAGTAAATATTAATGATTTGTTTCTGTTAAGAATAAAATTTACTGAATACATGTGTGCTGACAGAAGCCACAAAAAGGTTTTTATGAATGCTTGTGACCAATACCATGATTTTATTCAAAGCTACATAAATATTTAGTCTTAGCCACTCTACTACTATATTGCACATACCCTACTATAATTCCTGAAATAGCACTACTTGCACATGGGATGTTCTCACTAATCGAGTAATCAATTACACAAGAGCAGGTCAAGCTAACAGACATTTAATGTACAGACCAAGCTGTTTCAGAATGAAAAAGATACCTTCATAGTTTCCTTCTTCTCTGGAATATTCATTTTATAATCGCGATGTTTGGGAAGCTTCTCAATAAAAAGCCTAAACAGTGAAAAGAACAGTGAATTATTGATAAACCACTTACATTTGCAGTGTCACATCACTTTGTTTTGTGTGTGTAATATAAGACAGAAGCTACAAAACATTCTAGTTGCGCACAAAACTATGTGATGTGTTGTAGGCTGAGGTGTACAAGGCACTGTTGTAATCAAAATCAGGTTTAAGAGAAAGGCTCTCCTTTTAGCTCAGGGTTCATGTTTCACAGGCTTAATTCAAATAACAGTGAACGTACAGGGAGCCAATTACCATTGTTTAAAGGAATTTTATAAAGGATATTATTGCATAAAACCTCCATACAGTTTCAGATCATTCTACATTTAACTGGAACAATTCAGATCTATGCAATTCATGCATTAACTCAGCCATGTCATCATGAACTACAATTCTTCCAACTTGTATACCTCTGCTTATCATTAAAACACTGATGTCTAAAAATTCATCCAACGTCACGTACTTAAAATCTTACTTGTATGTTTCTTAGATACTATTCATGTTTTACTTAAAAGATTACATTACAAACACATTCCACAGTTATTTCTAACCAAAAGAAAATAATGAATGATACAAAATAGGGCAAGCAGAAATTGTACTTACGTGATATACTTGTTGTACAAAATAAAGGCATTCTCTGTGTTACCCTCCTCGGCATAGACACGGGCCATGCGAATCATTTCAACACCTGAACGGAAGTATCGTCGTGGTGGCACATCTTCATTTACATCCACAGAACTCCCCATTTTAGTAAGAGCTCGTACCCGGTCCTCAGGGGTCAGGCTAACATCACTGTACTCTAGCATTGTCAAAAGATCTTTTTCTTTCACAACCTGCAACAAAAAGGAAAAATATTCATAAAAATAATAATTTCCAAATGTGTAGGCACAAACTTTACATTATTGACCAAATCATGTCAAGTAGATTGATTTATTATAAACAATCATTAAATAAGGGTCTAACTCGGGCTCTGAACCAAAGTATTCAATTAATAAAATTCATATTTGTCTTTATTTTCTTACTGGCCATAGCTACAGAATAAAACTAGAATACAAAATATAGCAAGGTGCACAACAGAGTCATGTATTTTTATATAAAAATACATTTCTTCAGATTCAATAAGACTAACCTACTGTACTTTTTTTAAAATCAAAATAGCTTTCAAAACACTAGCGCTTTACAGTGAACACACAGAGGGATGACTAAAACTGAACTAGATGTTCATGAGCAACACAAACTGTACCTGTTATTTCCATGTGATAAATCTATACTTAGGAACAAAGGCCTTTGATTAAAGCCATTTAGCTTGGAGAAGGCTAGAAATTTTGCATAATTTGTATGAAAAGGTATTCCCTGCAAAGTCTGATATCATTAATCTAACACTGTACAAATGTATAAAGCATGTCAATCTTAAGAAAAGTCATGCAGTTGAAGAGAACTGACAATTACTGTATATATCATTGAGTAAGGTAGCTGTTAACTGATCTAATTAACAAATATTTATCCTCTCACAGGCAAAATTTCTTATATTCTTATCATATAGTAATTGCACCATTTGTGTTAAAAATTGTATACTTTTTCCAGGATCTAGAATTTTTTTCCATAAATTTTGTGTTACTAGTTAAATTAAAACTGCAAAACAGTTACTCAATGGTAAGTATATATATCATTAATTTAGATCTAGATGATATTACCCATAAAACATAGCTTTAGAAATAAAAATGTAGAATGTAATTTATTTTGCTTCTGATGATCCAATCATGGCTTAACTAATAAACTATAAAATAAAGCAGCGCTTTAAAAAAGGTCACTTAATTTCAGACTATATCTGCAGCATCACTAAAGTATTTTCAAGTGACATACTTTAAAATGGAAAAAAAAAGTATTAACTGGAGGCATTTGCCACAATTATTGATGTTTTAACTATTCAAATGTTTTATTCTTGTTTTATTCCGTAGTTTCTTTTCCATAGTCCCAATTCTAATGGCTCCTCGTGAGCTGCTTTCCTCAGTGTATTTGAGTAAGACATGTTCTTTCTGGCTAATGTATTCCATCTTCTCAGTTAACTGCTTTGCATGAATACCAATTTCTATTCATATTTCTTGCTCCCTTAGCAGCTCAAATTCCTCACTTTTTTACTTTCCCGTTCAGGTATTTGTGTGTTTCCAGTTATATCCTATCATTTTGTGGAGAAGATATCAGGGGTTCTTTTGACATCCCATCTTTAATGGGATGACAGATATAACTGATATGGTCATATATTAATTCAGCCACTACAATTTCCCACAATTTGTTACAAGACTTCTCAAATGCTTGCTCTCTTTTTCTCTATCTGACAAATTAACATTGTCAAACCAAGAAAGATGGCTGCACGGTTTGAGAAAAACTGTACAGACAGCAACTTTTTATAATTTTAGTTGGCAAGACTTTGAATGGTCAGTTACTTCAGATAAAAGAAACAGTGTCTACTAATTTTGCAAATTCAGATCAATTCTACATCTTTCTTGGTAAAAAGTACATTGGTGTCTTCTAGTAGTTCCACAGAATGATCTAGCAGGTAAAACCATACATATTAAATAGAATGAAACTAACATTAAACGTAAGGTTTAATTACCAAACCATTTAAATCAAGCAATTAGACAATGTTTATTCTCTTGTAAAGAGTACCCATCTGGAAAAAGGCTGCCAGGAGCAAGAAGAAGGAGCAGCGACCAGCTGGCAAAGGGCTAAGGATCCTGTTACTTTAGTCTATACTTGACCTTTCAGCATGTCATATTCAAATCCCAAGTATGTAATTTTAAATATATTGTATTCAACTGTGGGATAAAAATTATGGTGGCTCAATGTAATGTATATTCCTGTTTGAGAGGCCTACATCTTGTGTACACAGATTAAAAGTTATTACATGTTCAGGTTATGTAACTAATGTTAAGCTAGTGTTTCTCAAACTCGGCCCTGGGGGCCCATTGTGGCTGCAGGTTTTTGTTCCAACCAGCTTCTGTTTTTAATTGGACTCCTGGGCTAATTAAGTAATATGTTATTTTCCAAGTTCTATGTTTTGGGAAAAATATAGAAATTAGAAAACTAAGTTTGATTAAAAATATATGTTAAAAAGTACCAAGCAGTTATATGGGAATAATATATTTTTTCCCCTTTTTAACAATATTTTCATCTTGATTCTACTTTTCTAGGTGTTCTAATTGTTTAATCAATCCATTATTAACTAATTAGTGGGTCTGATGCTAAAGTAGTTGCAGCCTTTGATTGTTCAGTGTTGTTTGCCAGCGTGTCTGCTCTGCTCATTTTTAATTGTCATTAATAAGATACAACGAAGGGGAAACACTGCACAGAGAAAGGGCAAAATACATGAACTCATCAAAAGAGAGTTAAGAATTTAAATCTATACAAAAGCAGAAATATTTTTAAATGTCTTATAAATGTAAAAACGTTTCTGAATGTAGAATAAAAGAAGAAGAATACCAGGTAATTAAAATGTTATCAGGTGTTGTCACTGATTAGGAATCTGGTTGGAACAAAAACCTGCAGCCACAGTGTGCCCCTAGGACTGAGGTTTTGAAACACTATGTTAAGCAAAAAAATTACATTTCTATTCATTTATTTTTTTTCCTAATAGTATTTATGTAATACTAAAGAGCTAATGCCTGCTTTGCATTTGACAAAAGGATGAGCACAGCACAGTATAAAGCAGTAATAGTTTACTCACTTTAAGAACCCTTGGATGAATGTGGTAAATACTTTTTAAAAGCACAGTCCTTCACAAAGCCAACTAGGACTGCTAGGGATTTCTACCTCCTGCTCTCTTCCTAAGTCTACAACTGTGTTGATCCTAAGAACAGTCAACTAACTGATGTTTCTATAATTTGCTAGTTTTTCACTGAACATTTGAACTACAGTCTTTTGTAAAAGTAAGTACACCCTCATATTTCTATGGCTTTGTGTATCAGCATGTAACTACTGTCATCCTGTGCGGGATGTAAGGTAAATCTTATTTCAGGTAACAAAAATAATACATTACTCTTAATACAACAACAAAAAACATTAAATACACATACGACATGGGTGAAAAAGTTGGTACACCCTTACTGCTTCTACTGTATATGTCATCTTGAAGTGTTTCTTCTTGGATATAAAAATCCAAACTTTCAGCAATTCAGTCTAGAATATTAAGGTTTGTGGTCACACCATGCCATGGAAAAAAAAAGCAAACATCTGCAACAGTTTTAAACAAGCACTTGTCAATATTAACCTGGGAATATGGCCTTTCCCATGAAATGTGATGTTCTTCATTCTACGGTTACACTGCATGAATTGTGCATATTCAAAATGTAATATACATTTAAAATGTATTCAAAATTCAGATATGAATGATAGCCTTACAAAGAGCTGTGGAAAGTCCTGCACCACTCATCAACAGGAGAAGAAGAGAGTGCAGGAGAGGAGGCGATGTATATACCATTGGAGACTGCTAGGAATTGGCATGTCCTGCATGTGTACTGTGTGCTCTGGAAGGACAACAAGCAAAGGCACAAGTATTGAAAACAGGATGACACTCTAGAATGTACGTTATGATCTCACCTTAAAGAGCATCCGACCATGCAAACTGGAAAGATTTTTGTGATGAAAACAAAACCACAAAAAAACGGACTGTCAAAGAGGTGTCAGGCTGGGATCGTAAAACAAAAAGATCAAACAAAACCAACTTTCAACTGAAAATCATAAAACAGGAACTGAAACTAGAGCCAAAAGAATAGACAGTGTGAGAAGCAGTTTGCTACACATTTTATAACACAAACTAATGTCATTTTATTTTTTCGTTTTTATTTGTGACGTCAGTAAAAATGCTCTACTGGTTTAAATATGGCAAAGTATATTTACATTGCATATATACAATATGGCTGCAAATATCACTGTGAAATAACACAGTACCATCACTATTCTAATGATGAAAATAATATGAAACATACATGTAAAAATTCCTGCAATTATATTAATTAGGTGGGTGTCCAACCTCATATTTATTACAAAAGAGATCAATTTTATCCCAGAAAGCTAGATTGAAAGAAAGGATGTCTGGGAGGTCTGGCCAGACAAAGATAGACAGAGAAACCAAACAAGGAAGGCACAGATAGAACAGCAGGCACATTCACATACAAAAGTACGAAACTGTGCTTAGGCCAGGGTTCAACCTTGAAGCTGTAACCATTCTGAAGTTTGGCCCCCGGCTGGGGCTGGAGCCTGGCCGGGACGCCCAGGAGGACGTGAGGAGGGCTTGTGCCTCCTCCAGACCGCGAGGGGGCGTCCGTCCTGGTTTTATTGGGAGCCACGGGTCGAGGGCATGGAAGCCCTACCCTGTAGGGGCCCGTGGTTACCGCCAGACGGCGCCCCGATGCCGGTTCATCCCGTGTGGCCCTAGAGGACCGGAGGAGGGCGTGTGCCTCCTCCAGAACGAGTGGGGGCGTCCGTCCTGGTTAGGCAGGGGGCCTCGGGTACAGGGCTTGGAAGCCCAGCCCTGTAGGGACCCGTGGCCACCGCCAGGCGGCGCCCCAGTGCCTGTTTATTCGGGAGCCCGGCACTTCCGCCACACCAGGAAGTGCCGGGGAAGACGACCGGGGAGACACGGACGGCTTCCGGGTGCGCAGCTGGCACTTCCGCCACACAGGGGTGTGGCCACCGTTAAGTGCCGGGAGCAGCTGGAGCCCATCCGGCTCCCCATAAAAGGGGCCGCCTCCCTCCAGTCATGAGTGGACGTCGGGAGGCAGTGTTGGCGAAGCTGGAAAGAGGACAGGAGGCGGCCAGGAAGGCACAAGAGACTGTGGGCCTGGACTTTGGGGAATTCGGTGCGAGAAGGCACTGGGGGTGCACGTGAGCCATTTTGTAAATAATATTGGTGAAAATAAATGGTGTGTGGTGAAACAATGTTGTCCGTCTGTCTGTGCCGGGGCCAGCGTTCACAGAAGTATTTGGAAAACTCCAATGTACAGGGAAGAAAACCAAGGGATAACAGAAGGGAGTTCTACGGTGTTTTCCTTGAAGCAAAAGTGGGACAGCCATGACCTCAAATAAAGTAAAGCTAGGAAATGAGTACTGATGATGGCTCTACTAGTAGAAGCAAGTCAGGCCATTATTAACAGAACATGATGGAGAGAAACAGGGAATTTTTTCTTAACACTCAAGCAAAGTGCAACTTGACTGGCTACCCCACCTGAAAGACATACAAATAGGCCCAGGGAGGTGGCTCCGTTATTTTGCTCTGGTTATACTTGTATGTTCCTTCAAAAATGGAGAGTTTTGTTATGCTTTGATCAATTTGGAGTTATCATCGATACTGAGGACTGCTCCTTGCCACCTCATAATCACACTTTCTTGAATTGAAAACAAAAAATTGTCATTTTAAAATATGACACTGAACAAACCATCAGAATGATGTTTAAAATAAAATAAGTTTAGTAAATATATATTGATCGGTCACAACATTAAAATAACCTGCCCAAAACTTTGCAGGTGCTCTTTGTGTCACCAAAACAGCTGACAAGCCAAGGCTTGGACTCCACAAGATCTCTGAACATGCCCAGTGGTATATGGCACCAAAACATTAACAGCAGATGATATACTGTATGTACTGTAAGTTGCTGAGGTGGGGCCTCCATGGATCAGACTTGTTTTTCCAGAACATCCTACAGATCCTTGATTGGATTAAGATATGGGGAATATGGAAGCCAAGTCAACACCTTGAACTCTTTGTCATGATTCTTAAACCATCCATTTTCCAACACGTTGAATCCTGAACAATTTTTGCAGATTGCCATAGTGCATTATTCTGCTAAAAGAGGCCACTGCCATCAAGGAATACATTTCCATGGAGAAATGTACATGGCGTATGTCAAAGTAACATCTGCAAGAATGCCGAGACCCAAGGAATCCCAGCAGAATATTGACCAGAGCATCACACTGCTTCTGTCAACTTGCCTTCTTCCTATAGCGCATCCTGTTTCCATCTCTTTTTGGAAATACACTAACTCAGTCATCTGTCCATTACAATTTGGCCCTTTTGAAAGTCACTCAGATCCTATCACATGCCCATTTCTCCTGCTTCCAACATATCACCTTTATGAACTGACTGTTCACTTGCTGCCTAATATATCCTGCCCTTGTCGGGTGCCATTGTAACGAGATAATCAAAGTCATCCACTTTACCGGTTAGTAGCTTTAATGTTGTGGCCAATCGGTATAAACAATGGTCTGAATATTTCAGAAATACAGTAAATACGAGGGACATTCAAAACATTTCCGAACTTTTTTTAACTATATTTATTAGTAATTTATAAAAAAAAAAAAATTGCATCACTTTTCTACATAGTCACCTTTATTTGCGATGCAATTTTCCCAGCGTCGTACCAAATTTAATGCCCAATTACTAGTCTTCCCGCCTTTACCATTTCCAATGAAAATATAAAAGTGCAGAAACATTTTGAACATTCCTCGTTTAAATACATGTAAATTATGCAGTTAGGCCAGAAATATTACAGGACAATTTCTGGTGCTTTGTATTTTATGGCCTGGTTCAAACTTTTTGCTGCTCTGATATATCAGGCAGTACGATTACTCTTAAAAGCAGTGTGCTTTTAGGCGCTGAATAAATTTTAAAAAATAAAACAAATACACACACACACACACAGACACATAAATCCAGGAAATCGTGCTAGCGACTTGCTAAATACTGTTTATAGCAAAAGGTTAAGCAACTTTATATCAAACCTATCCCTTTTTTTTGTTTGAAATGTTAAACTGGCTACTTAGCACAAAGGAAATATGTTCTGTGCATATGCACATTTGGTATCTGTATTTAATAAAACTATGTAGTTTACAATAATAATTTTTTTCAGGAACAAACAGAACACAATATTTAGAAACACACTCAGTTCAATAGACTAGCATTGACCATGGCATCTCCAAGCAGTATGAGCTATGGAGCAAAAATATGTTATGGAGTGCCAGTCCAATGCAGAAACCATTCCCACAATTTAGAACTTCCCAGCATTCTAAACGCACACCTTTAAGCTACAGTTGTAAAACCATGATATCCAGAAAAAACCCAACAAATGGGAATCAAACCCAGAAATCCGCATCTCTAAGTCAACATTGCTAACCAATGACTTATTATCCTGCAGTCTGATATGATACAGGGTTTAACTAGCATTAAAACAAATGGCCATTTTTTGCTCTGCTTATCATTGACTGTCAGTATTTCAATGCAATTAAGACAGCAAATTCCACAATAAAAAAAAAGAATGTTAAAGAAAATTACCTAATGTGTTAAGCATCTACAGATATGGCAAAAATACAAAAACACCCTTCATTTCTTATGAAAATTACATTAGTGTTAGATTTACAAAGTGCAAAATATGAGAAGAAATAAAAACAGATAATTAAAGAATCTGATCAAATAAAGGTAAAAGCGACTTAATGATTGGGAAAACTGGTTGGAACAAAAATTTGCAGCCACAGTGGGGCTAGGACTGGACTTGAGAACCACTGGCTTAAGTGAAACAAATCAACAAACACTTCTGTGTGGTAAAGCTTATTAAACAGTAAGATGTGTTAGTGGTTTGCTGGTATAATAACTTGCAAGTGTGAGTAATGCCTAATTCAAGATCCCTAATTCAAATATTGCAGCCATTCACTGTCTATGAAGAACTTGCATGTTCTCTCCATGTATGCATGAATTTCCCTTTCACATCTAAAAAAGACGTATACAGTATTAAGTTAAAAGACAAGTTTTAAATTGGCTTTGAGTGAGTGAGTCAAACAATACACTGGTGCCCTCTGTTCAGTTGCCGAGAGAGGCTCAAGTCCCCTGTGACCCTGAACTGGTCTCATTTAAAATGTTTACAAACTTTTATACTTGATATAGGGACAACGGGGAGATTTAAGGAACTCAAGACTGAGAACCTCGTATGGTGAAGGAGCTAATGTGCCTAAAGAATTTGTGTGAGGGTTACCCAGAATCAGTTATTCTAAAAGGATATCCGAAATATGCTCCAAAAATGCTCACATTAAAAACAAGAACATTGCCCACCCCTGCCAACAGGGCTTTACACCAAGGCTAAGGTAAATTTCTTGTGGACAGTTGATGATGGGGTTACCTTCATATGACTTCAAACAGCAAATAGGAAAAATGTGACTGACTCTGCTTATGCTCATAAAAAATATTCAAAATATACTGGGCTTGGGGCTAAAAACAGCAATGCCTGCTGACACTACAGTCGTACATGGAAAAGTCGGCATTTATAATGAAATGTCTGCTGGAGTGTACTTTTGTACTTCACTTTTCTGCTGCCAGCTTGCCTTAATATGATATAGTCGCACATTTAAACTATAAATATCTAGGCAAAGTCAAACCTACTCAAATGTTAAAGTCTATAGGTATGAATTTCATGATGGTTGTGTTAGCTTTTTTCTGCAATTTTATACTTTGACAGTTTTGTGGGCTTATTTATAAAATGGACTATATTAAGGACAAATAAAACTTAATAGAAAAGCAGTGCTTACCTAATCCAAAAGGAAATCAGCTATTGAATTTCAAGACACTTACTGATAATAAATGCCAGGTTCAAATGCAAAGTTCCTTATTTGCTTCTGTTACACATATATCTAGGGTCAAAGGTCAGAGTCTGACTTTTTAGTTGTGTCATTTGTTCTCAGAGCACACAACAGCAGGAGTGTAGACTGGACAAACTTGTGAAAACCAAAGGGGCAGTCAGTGTCCTGGGAGAGTCTCCAAATTGAAGAAGTTCAACTCTCTCCATTAATACATATTCTCCAACATCTCATAGGTGGTAAAAAGCGTGAACTCTGTTCAGGACCTCAATGGTGAAGCTTGCTGCAAAGAGGTATAGCTGAAATATGGATGGTGCTTCACATTAAAGCAACTCACAAGAACAGCAAATGAAAGTCCATGGTTAACAGAAGCCATCAGGTTAAAGACGTCTCTCAAGAGGGACTCGAGACGTAATCAGAGATTCAGGCAATAATAATAATTTATTACATTTATATGACGCTTTTCTCACTACTCAAAGCACTACCACACAGGGAGGACCCGGGACACAAACCAATGATCTCCTTACTGCGAGGGGGTAGCACTACTACTGTGCCACCTCTATGGATAGTTAAGTCATGCTGATAGACACCATATTGGAGGCTAAAACAAAGTACCATAATATTTAAGTGAGGTCCAGGAAAGCAGCTTTCAAATGGCCCCACAAAGGCTTTCAGTAAATAATGAAGGGTAGGCAGAATGTCATCCAATTCTGCAAAGACTGCAACCTGCTACCAAACCTCAGATGCAAACAGGAACAATGAAAATGTAACCTTCATAGTCCTTCTTCATTACATAGGGATTTTGTATTGATTTAGATAGATAGATAGATAGATAGATAGATAGATAGATAGATACTTTATTATATTTAAATTTGTAAATAATTTAATTTGTAGATTTAAATGTGTCAGTGAGATAAAGGAGTGGACGGATGAGACCTACTGTCTCGGAATGCAGAAAAAACAAAAACATTATTTATCAGGGTACAAAATGTAGACTTCAACAATATTCTGTCACATTTTAACTCAGTTGGAATAACTGTTAGTTTTACTAAAACGGCACTCAATTTAGGAGTTATCGTTGACAGTCTTTTAAAATGACTGGGGTCGGCTGAGCTGACCTCGAAGAGGTTATAGTGGATTGAAGCATAGCAAACAGTACAGAGGGAGAGGCTGCGAGACTCAGTGGCTGCCTGTTTAACAGAAGCCTTTTATACTCCTACGAGACAGGCAGGCCCCTGTTGGGTTTCTTTTTTTGTCTCTGGAGCATTATTGTTGTTCTGAGAGTGAATTCAGTCTGATTTTTTTCTTGGTAAATATTTTAAAAGGGGATCTATTACTCTTGTGTCCTTTAAGAAGGGAAAGAGCCTTCTTGCTTTTATAATGGGATTTTGCACACTTGTTATTTTTCTTAGTTTTTCGCATTTTTATTATTGAACTTTTTATATTTTTTTCTTCTTCCCTTTTTTCACTGTACATATTTTTACACCAATTGTAAATATTTTAACAGATGGTTGTAATAGGCAGTGGGTTGGCGCCCTGCTCAGGATTTGTCCCTGCCTTGCGCCCTGTGTTGGCTGGGATTGGCTCCAGCAGACCCCCCGTGACCCTGTGTTAGGATATAGCAGGTTGGATAATGGATGGATGGTTGTAATAATCAATGATATCTTTTAACCACATCTTGCCATCTCAAGCACTGTGTTTCTGTGTGACTGACTATAAGCACTACAGCTGCTCCTGCAGGTGGTCTGTAATACAAACCTGCTAAAGATTCCAAGGATTAAGAAAATAAAAGTGGAAGGATGAGTCTTTAGCTACAGGCCCTCAAAGCTGTGAATCGATCTGCCTGCTCATATAAGACATGCCCCTTCGGTCTTAACTTTTCAATCTAAACTAAAGATGTGCTACTTTAGTATATTGTATATCTTGATTAGAGTTACTGATTAGCTGTGCATAATGCATTTGTTAGCAATCTGTAAAAAAGTAAGTAATTTACAGTAACTGTAAACTGTTACTAAGCCTCCTGTATTCTGTTTCTCTTCCCAGTATTTCTTGTTGTGGCACTTTGTGTTACTCCTCTCCATATGATAAGCCTTGGAATCACTGGGTTGAAAATTCATTTGTAAATTGAATCAATTTGTCTTTATCTATTAAAAATGACCCTTTAGTAAGATTTATCTAACCAGCTAATGATGTCAATATAAATTTACAACCTAACAGAGAGATTCGCTGACAAACCAGAATTTAAAAGAATGTTGCTACAAAAGCAGCTTTAAGCAGTTTAAATTAAAATATTCTTAATTATCTTGGAAGTCACTCATTCAACAGCACAGATGATAATATTTGAATTGTTACATTTAGTATTGACTTTAAAAAGTATTTTCAAATTACTGGAGAGAAAATGTCCGTGAATAAAATTTGGAATGTGCACATGGTAAGATAAATTTGTTAGTCCATGACGATATCACCCTTTATAAACCTTATGCTGAAATCCCATGACAATGATAAATTTCCCCTCATTTGTTGTAGCACTGGTGGAATCACCAGATCCATCACACATTAAAATTCAAGCCCTGCGTTGTACTTTGATATTCATGAAAGCCAATATTAGTTTATTCTCTCTTACAAGAGAGCTGGGTAGCTACAGGATGGATATACCAATTGTGGTTACTACTAATGTTAATGTATTTTATATTTCATTACAGAAAAAGGCACAATATTACTCAGTAGAATAATGGAGGTATCTTTATGGGGGGAAAAAATAACATTTCGGTTTGTGCTTTGTCATCGAGTCGAGTAGCGAAAAATTTTACTGATACTTTATTGGTATCAAATTCGCAACTTCTGGTAACCTGAGACGGAATCTGTAAAGGACTACAAGGATGTGGCCAAAGGTGTGTCGTGTTAATTGCCGATCCTGCACTGGTCAGCATGACTAAGTGGAGGTGTGTATCAGTGTGCCATGCCACGGAGGTTACTGCTCTGTACCCGGTCCTGCTGGGCCTCCAGTCCTGTGTAACCTGGTATTGGATACTGCTGGGTACCAAAACGGATTTATTAGATTCTTGTCCCAATTCGTTTACGAAACTTAAGATGCAACTTCAGTCTTCGCCGGTTTTGATTCATGAAGGATGTATTTTCCAATATTTACAACTGAAAAATATTGTTTTGCAATGCGGCGATTAACAATTCCGCCAAATTAAAACAAAGTGCTGGTCCAGTCTCTACTAAGAGGTAAAATAACGCGTTTCAATAAAAGACGTCTTACAAGTTGTGGTCACTGTCAAATAAAGACAGACTTGTAGGTGATAACAGTATTTAGACACAACATAAAATGGGTTCGTATGTAATTCCCTGACAGGTTGGTTTAGCTGCGTTTACCTTTTAGAACAAAATCGGTCCTTCCGTGGTTGTCATAGCCGCCCTCGCACTCGCTAAATCCGTCAAAGGAGAAACTCGAGACCAAGGATGTATCGCGTCTTTCAGGCCGAAAGCTTTTCCAATCAATGATCGTAGTTATTTAATAAAGCTATCACCACCAACGATGCATTCTGCGCTGCTTAACCCTCTATTTTGAGATATTAGAAACATATTTTATAATAATGGCATGCAAACTAAATTAATTGCCTTTTATAAACAAACTTATGCTGTATTGACTTTATCAAGATACAAATGTCAAAGGTCCATTCTTTCAAACACGAACCTGCTCGCAAACTCTTTCGCAACACGAAGGCAATTTTACCATCCAATATAAGCCAGAACATAAAACCTCTGCGCCACACCCCTTAAAGGTAAGCTGAAGAGAAATAAAACATCAAAAGGTACAGACCTTTAAGTGCGAATGTTAACGCTTAAGCAGAACCTCGGAAGAAAAGAAATGAATCGATAGTCTTCCGCCTGCCGTGTTCACAAGCCGACAAACGCAACTTATTTTGTGAGAGACAAACACCGGCGACTTCCTTCTGTTTCGCCTCCTTACCGAAGTCGACGCTGCACGAGCTCTTCCTTGTCCCCTAGAGGCAGCGACGATTCCACAGGAAGTACAATATTCCTAAAAGCTTCTTTTCAAAACCCGTTGAGGAGTACTGCATGTCAATTATGCCGAGCAAAGATCGAACGCACATCAACTCCTTGCAATGAAAGGAGGGATGAAAATGCACTTAAGTTCCTCGTCATTTTTAAATGTATTATGTCTACTTT
Organism: Polypterus senegalus; assembly: GCF_016835505.1. Lineage (NCBI taxonomy): Eukaryota > Metazoa > Chordata > Cladistia > Polypteriformes > Polypteridae > Polypterus > Polypterus senegalus. Next base: position 47,244,510 of record NC_053164.1, read on the forward strand.
AAAATATTCTAAAATTGTCTACATATTTTCAAACAGGTTGAGTGGCAAATCTATTCTGTTGTCTGCCCTGCCCAAATGTACTATTTTTCGCAGGTTTATTTCTGTCATTTTGCTGTCCGGATTTCATCCAGTCTCATAAAATAATTCAGATTGTTCAGTGAATCGATAATTTGGCTTGCCATAGATCGTATGCGTACTGATGGGTAAGTGGCAAATCTTAATTGGAATGAGAAATATGAAAAAGAGTTGCCTACAATGGACGACTGACGTTCCGACCCAGGAGTGTTCCTATAATATTGTTACTGATGAATGGATATCGACTGCCCTTGACGCATACACCGAATAAAACAGCTAAAAATAATGATTTGAATACTGTGTATGCTTTCATTGTTCCGTTAAATTATTATCTCCCAGGTTCAAGGTTGCTTTATTTAGGCATGTTTACACAAGAAAACATTAAATTTCCCTTTTCAGTTGCAACTAATAACAAGACAGGAAGAAATGAAACAAAAGAAATAGAGACAAGACAGTTTATGGTAAGGCAGTTTGATAATGTATATCTAAACAAAAATGTTACAGGATAGATATTAAACCGTAATCATTTTCTCCAAAATTCCTTATTAAAAAGTCGTATGGAACTAGAAAGAAAGGAATTTCTGGAGTGGTTTGTGTGGGTTTTCAAAGCGACTATTGTTCCTGATTTACTGAAGTTCTACATGTTATGGATGTCTGTCATTTCAATTGAAATTATTTCTAGTTTCTTTAGCATGGTCCTCCGACACACACTTGCCAGATCAACATTAGTACCAATAACTTCAGCTGCATTATTAGTAATCTGCTGGAGCTTTTTAAAATTTGGGTTTGTTAGACCACTAAACCAGGCAGTGAAACTTAAAGTGATAGACTGAATCATACTGTGATAAAAGGAAAACAGGAGGTCCTTGTCTACTTTAAATAGTTTGAGTTTACAGAGGAGAAATACATGCGGACTGTATTTAGATTTTTTTTTTTTGTATTTGCATTCTAGTTAAGATTGTTATCCAAGTTAGTTCCTATATCTTCTGAATGTTTCTGGTACTGGCTCTATTTAAAGACTTTTCCCCATTACATTTTAATTTTAAATGTATGTGTAAATGATATTGGGCATATCCTGAACTGCTCTATGTAAGAATACAGTAAATAAATAACCCAAGCATATGGGTTGGTAATCTCTGTAAAACATCAATAATGGAACGGCCTCTCTGTTAAAGTCATTTTGATTTGCTCAACATCCACTCTTGTGTATTTAGCACGCTAAAGCACTATACACCACTAAATGATCCATAAATATTTGCATTTACAAAAAGATTTGTAGCCAAGGGAAATATAACAACTGATTCCAGCACTTACACTGGGCAAAGAAGGAGCAGATGCAACATTACCAACTACTGCTTTGACAGGCACATTACATCACCTGAAATATAAGGTAATAGAATGACAGTGCCAGAAAGTCACAAGGTCTGGGGCAACTGGTCTTCCTCACATGCACTTTTTTAGCCACAGATAAAACAGAGTTCTGAACAAAAATACTCTTTTCCTGGCACTCTTTTGTAAGTTGGGAATCTTTAGGAAGTGAGTCCTGGAGGGCAGTAATGGATTCAGGTGTTTTTCTGTAACTGTTCAGTTATTTAGAAAGTAGTTCATAATTAAGTTGTCTAAATCTATGCCTTATCAGTACTCCCATCTTTCATTCTCATGTATTAATAATGGTAATAAGACTTTTTTTCCTTTCAATAATTTCCTAACGGGATTAATAAAGTGTACTTAATCTAATAATAGGAACTGGACTGTATTAGAAAAAATTTTTTGAAGCAAGAACCACCAACCCCTGCAACCTTGCAGGATAGCAACAGTCTTTAGAAATACTTCTATTACCTGTGTGTGGCACAGTTTTAATCCAACAACCAACATTATGCTTATTATAATTCCCCAAACCAGCTCTGGAGTTTAACTAAACTATTCAGGCAGGAATCAACTTTTTTATCCCAAGAAATTATGGGTAACTCTCATGAGAAGTCCATCAAGAAATTTATATACCATTATATATATATATATATATATATATATATATATATATATATATATATATATATATATACCTTAATAAAAGGGCAAGTGTATGCCTCTGTTATATGCTGTTTTGTACCAGACTTCTAAAAACAGTGTTAATGTTTGGGATGCACCATCAGTTAGAATAACAAATGTGATGTATTTTAATACTACATGCATTACAAAATACATTCCAATAGAGTATACACTGCAATTGTTAACACGGAGGTAATGGATTACTTAGATTTAAGGTAGAATGTACATTTACATACATATTGATGCATCACTTTAGATTAGGTGTCCCTTGTACATTGTACTTACCATGTAATTGCCTGTATAATTACTGAATAACTAGGTGTTATTACTTTGTACTTACTGTGTAATACAGTGCAACACTACAATTAGATAGATAGATAGATACTTTATTAATCCCAATTAAGTACTCAGTTATATTTATAAAAACTGTGGAACAACAATTACGTTTGTATATAAATTGTGCAGTAACAATTACAATTGAGTGCTTAACCACAGCATTACATTGTGTTACACAGTAAATACAAAGTTGTAACGCCTAGTTAACTCTGTAATTATACAGGTAAGTACAGAGTCATTATAGACACCTAAAGTAATACCATTATTGATATGAAAAATGAAAATCAAATTTGTTTTAACTGACAAAGTTACCTTTGCCGATCATAATGATGCACCCATGTTTCAGCAAAATATTAAGCGATGTGACTGGCTCACATGAACAGCAGACCTTATCTCACTTTGGTGAATCAGTTAATGGTAAACCTTTCAGATTTTTCCAGGTAACATGGAACCCATAGCTCCTGCTAAATTAACTGGCAAAAGGTTTACAAACTTGGTTAGATGAAAAGGGAAGTAAAAATGTCAAACCTTGTATTTTCTGCTTTTACTAACCTGAAAGCGTAATAAAGCATCTACTGAATAAAACTTGCAGCTGACCAAGGAGAAAGCATGAAATAATAAAATAGTGTAAGGTTAATTTTTTGCACTTTAAAATGTCTTTATTAAAACATGCTCCAAAATATTATGTTGAAGATCAAAGACTTAAATCTTTTTAGCGATTTACTATAACTACATTAGTCCAGCGATAAATGTACTGCATCCAATGTCTGATAGGAGATTTTTTTCCCCAACCAATATCCAAAACAGTTTGTAAAATAAAGGCTATAAAATATTTTTTTTAAGCAAACAGAAGAATTTTTAAATGGAAAGCCTGCCCAAATGTTTTAGTCGGTTTACTACAATTCAGTTATGTCTAGTCCTTCAAGTCCTTTTTTGCTTCTGGTCTTGGTGATTAGACCTCCACTGATATTTATTTTGTTGTTCTCTTCTATAATTGGACTCCCATGTTTGGTGCAGATTTGGGGGGGCAGGGGCACTGTATTGCCCATGCCAGAAATAGTCCTGTCCATTGTAGTAGTTGTAAGTGGAACTTGTATAGTGTGGGGCTGGGGTGTAGTCAGCTCCAGGGATATAGCGGGGTAATGGAGTATAGGGTTGTGAGCGTCGTCTCCAATCAGCACTGTGTGAACCCATTTGTATACAAGGCTCTCTTCCAGTCATATAGTTCCTTGAGTGTGGGGGACTGCAAAATAAAATAGAAAAGAAAAAAAAAAAATTAGATTTTCAGTTCCATTCAGTTATTGAAAATACATACACAATATACTGTGTTAAAGTAGCCTTATTGAAACCAAGGTTTGTTGATAGTTTCCCTGTAAGTTTAAACTTATTTTCTCTTCTAATATTTATAGGCTTTCTGTTTATCCCTTAAAAGTAATAACCGCTTCTCAATATTTGTAATGATAATTTCTTATTTCATTTTACAGACCATAGTCATCTCACTGCATGGAAGTCTTCATGTGGTACAAATAGAAAAGCCAACTTTGCCCTAAATTAAAAAATGTGCCCACAAAACCAGTTTAAAAATAAAAAGCCCTAACAAGAAAACGATGCTTTTTCATGCAGGTTAACAATGAACTGCTATAAAGGCATTTGTACCGGTAGAAGTGGTTACTGTGATCAGAGTAAAAGCTGCTCTCATTGGGGTGCCTTGTTCTACCAAAGTCCCGAAGAAGCTGCAGGTCTGATTGTGACTTGTCCATCTCCTCATTGCTATAAAAAAAAAGAAAATATTTTTTCAAAACAAACTGAATTGGTTAAAAATACAACTAGATATGCAAGTTTTAGAAGTTCTTGTTCTCAGCTCACTTTTGGTCTTCAGGTTATGGTATAACTTGCAAATATGGCTATTTACAAGTCCAAATACACATTTTTGTTCTTCTATTATTTTTACCCCTTAGCATTTAACAAAAGGTTCAGTACTGCACAAGTGCTAAGGCTCTCATTTAAACCATTAAAACGCAGAGAAAAGACAGATAGGAAATATTTGGGGGTGTTGGGTACTCAACACTTAGGCAGGCTTACCAAATCCTTTGTGTACTTTTTAGATATCTACAAAAACAGCAACATCCACATTTATATTGGTAATTGTGGTGGTATGAATAAACCCACTTCCATTTTGGTATATGGGTGAAACTGAATTTAACTGAAAACTATTTGTGATTAACCCTTGTGCTGGGAAGCTGCAGGTCTGATTTGTCCATTCCTTTACTGGTAGAAATAAATTTATACTATAAACTATGTCAAAGATTAAAAAAAGAAAACTTTAACATCAAATTACCATTTACTCTATGTTTGTGCAGATCACAATTACATAAAAATTGGCATCTGTAACCATTTACAGTACTATGAATCTAGCCTTGTAGTAATGGTACAGGAAAGCAGTAGTTGTACACTAGTGTAAAGTATGGCTTCTTGGTTCATATTAGGGCTCAAAATAAACAACCTTTGAATGCCACTGTACCTAAGCATAATTACGGTCTACTCTTATTCAAATGGAGACTTCCATTTCGAAAATGGACCATGTCATAAAGCATGCATGATTTCAAGCTAGTGCCACAAACACAACAGCGACTTCCATTTAGTCTAATGGCCTCCAGAGTTTCTAGAGCTCAATCCAATAGAGCATTTTGTGGCTGAAAAATCTGCAGAAATTGTGCAATTCTATTGACTGAACCAGGATTACTCTCCTCATGCAATGCTTCCAGCACCTTGCTGAACCTTTATCTTGAATTCAGGCTGCTCCAGAAGCAAAAGATGGCTCTGCCAAATACTAGACAGATCGACCTAAAAAAAGTGGTTAACAGGCGTAGATTAACAAAAGGGGAAAAAATATAAGTAAGGGTAAATTCCGCAACTAAAAAGACAAAAGTCCATATACATCTTTTTCAGATTATTCACTCATTTTGGTATAATTTACAAATTTCTAAAACAACTCTTTGTGGGGAATCAGTTATTTAACAATCCTGCATAATTTAAATTAATCTTCTTCCTCTTTCGGCTACTCCGTTTGGGGCCGCCACAGCGGATCATCTTCTTCCATATCTTTCATAGTTTAAATTAATAAAGAGGGAAAATTCTGTTCACTCAGAAAGAAAAAAAAAAATCATATTTTAGTGTTAATTTATACATAACTGAAGGAGCTGAGGAGTTGAAATGATGGCATTCCTCCTCAATATAAACATTATCAATGGATTTCTTTTACTATATACAAGCTACAGTCTTTCATAAAATATTTTTGGTTGATTTTCCTGCACTTCACTCATTACCTACAAAAGAAACTATGCAAACCAGAAATGCTGAAGTCATACTGTTAGTAGTATCTGAAAACCTTACCAGCTTTCACAAAAAATGCACACCTAGATGACCCGAGACAGTATAAGAAATAGCATCTATCAAGCAGAGTTTTAGATAATAAAGTGCAGTCCAATAACTTATCGATTTGTGTGTTGCATGGATTAATTCAGTGTAGCATTGTTCACTGTAAGAAGTATAACTTCACTTCAAAATGAATCCAGGTCATAACTAAATAACACTGACATCAGGCTGGTCTCATTGTGCATGTTTTTATGAATACACTATGTTCAGATCTTAATAAATGTATTTCCCCTGAAATGTCTCACTTTTTTAATTATGCCTTACCACTCTCTACAAAAGCAGTTTGTCACAACAACCAGTGGGGCATCACTATTCAATGAGCAATCAGTCTGTTGTGGCATATACTGTACAGTATGTCTTTTCACATCATAATATTACAGTGAGGAGCATAAGTATTTGAACACCCTGCGATTTTGCAAGTTCTTCCACATAGAAATCATGGAGGGGTCTGAAATTCACATTGTAGGTGCATTCCCACTGTGAGAGACAGAATGTAAAAAAAAAAAAAAATCAGGAAATCACATTGTATGATTTGTACAGAATTTATTTGTATTGCACTGCTGCACATAAGTATTTGAACACCTGAGAAAATCAGTGTCAATATTTGGTACAGAAGCCTTTGTTTGCAATTACAGAGGTCAAACGTTTACCGTAGTTCTTGACCAGGTTTGCACACACTGCAACAGGGATTTTGGCCCCCTCCTCCACACAGACCTCCTCTAGATCTGTCAGGTTCCGGGGCTGGTCGATGAGCAACATGGAGTTTCAGCTCCCTCCAAAGATTTTCGATTGGATTTAGGTCTGGAGACTTACAGCTCTTACAGAGCCACTCCTTGGTTATCCTGGCTGTGTGCTTCAGGTCATTGTCATGTTCAGTGCTCTGACTGAGGGAAGGAGGTTGTTGCTCAAAATCTCATAATACATTGCCCCATTCATCCTCTCCTTATTACAGTGCACTCGTCCTTTCCCCTTCGCAGAAAAGCACCCCCAAAGCATGAGGTTTCCACCCCCATGCTTCACAGTAGGGATGGTGTTCTTGGGATGCAACTCCTCCTTTTTCCTCCAAACACGGCAAGTGAAGTTTAGACCAAAAAGTTCTGTTTTGGTCTCATCTGACCACATGACTTTCTCCCATGCCTCCTCTGGATCATCCAGATGGTCATTGGCAAACTTCAGACGGGCCTGGACATGTGATGACTTGAGTAGGGGAACCTTCCGTGCAATGTGTGATTTGAAACCATGACGGCATAGTCTTCTACCGACAGTGACCTTTGAAACTATGGTCCCAGCTCTCTACATGTCATTGACCAGATCCTCCTGTGTAGTTCTGGGCTGATTCCTCAACTTTCTTATCATCTGTGATACCCCACGAGGTGAGATCTTGCATGGAGCCCCAGTCCGAGGGAGACTGACAGTCGTCTTTAGCCTCTTCAATTTTCTGACAATTGCTCCAACAGTTGATCTATTTTCACCGAGCTGCTTGGCAATTGCCCCGTAGCCCTTTCCAGCCTTGTATAGTGCCCATGGTAGTAGTTGGAGTCTGACTGACTGTGGGGTGGACAGGTGTCTTTAAAAAGCTCAGACAGGTGCTACTAATTAAGATTACTAAGTGGAGTAGAGGTGGACTTCTTAAAGGCAGAGTAACAGGTCTTTGAGAGCCAGAATTCTTGCCGATTGCCAGGTGTTCAAATATTTATGTGGGGCAGGGCAATACAAATAAGTTCTGTACAAATCATACAATGCAATTTCCTGAATTTTTTTTTACATTCTGTCTCTCACAGTGGGAATGCGCCTACAATGTGAAATTTCAGACCCCTCCATGATTTCTAAGTTGGAGAATTTGCAAAATTGCAGGGTGTTCAAATACTTTTGTTCCTCACTATATATGCCTTATATGACATGATTTGCTGGAGGCATAGGTGGTAAGATTTGTAGAGTGCACTGCAACTCGCATGCTTGTTCTCTTCCTCTCTAACCAGGAGGTCAATGACCAGGAAGCGCACCCACTATTGCTTACTCTCTTAACAGCCTTTACAGCCTCTCGATATTCCCAGGACTTAACACTTATAATATACAGTACTATTAGGTGGTTTTGGCCCCTCAGACAGGAATGTAATGAAGATGACCAGACACTTCAATCTTTGAAGCTACTTTACAACTATTTTGAATTGGAGGCAATAAACAAAGATGATTCAGGTCAAAGGAAATTTTAATTAGATAATGTAGTAACACTCTTACCTTCGCTTGGGTCCACTCTGTAGATCTTCAATGTAATTTTGCCTTTCTATGGAATGGCCCCGAGAACTATTAAAAACTGAAAAACAACCAAAGTTTTAGTCAATTAAAAAGAAAAAAATTCAAATTCACTATCTAAAACATCAGTTTCAGTGATGAAGTGTCTCTGTCAACTGCAAGTCACACATGATAATCGTCATTTATTTAAAATTCAACATGTTTTTGGAAGTTGCGGAATGTGGATTTAAAGGAACTAAGAGAAGTAACCATGGTCAGGTCTTTTATTTATTCCCCACTATTTCAAATCTATCGAGTCCTGGCATAGGCATCACAGCAAATCAATCTGTCCAAGTATTCAATTACAGGCTTACAATCTGCACTTTGAGAAAATAAAGATTACATTTTACCAATACTGGACCAACATAATGAACAATAATTGGGGGAAGACGCTTGGTGTCGTATTATAACTGCAATCTGGACTTTTTGCACATTTTTTTATGTTTACTAAAAAACATACTGAATATTTCTTTTTATAGGCATAATAAAAATCAAGGGATGCCCACATAATTACATGTTAAATTGTTTAAGAGGCAGCCTTCTAAATGAGTGTCATTTGCAAGAAAAAGGTTATCACTCATTTAGAATTAATGTGTTCATAGGCATGTACCGTAGCTGATAACTTTTATAACTAAGCTTGTGTTCAGCGGCTTGTTTATTGCTCATGTGACCATACACTGTGTGCACAATTATTAGGCAAGTTGTATTTTTGAGGATTAATTTTAATATGGAACAAACACAGTGCTATCAGTCAATCCAAAATGTTAATAAACCTGAAACCTGAATGTTTCACAACGGAAATGTGAGTGTGAACATCATCAGGGGAATACATATGTGCGCACAATTATTAGGCCACTATTAGTGTGCAGATTTATTATGCAACTAAAGGACAAATGAAAATTTTCCCATCTCACTTGTTTATTTTCATCTGTTATAGTGAGAATAATAAACAAACACCTCAAAATTTACAAATAAACATCTCTGACATTTCAAAAAATAAATCAATCAATCAATGACCAATATAGCCACCCTTCTTTCCAATAACAGTCATAAGCCTTTCCATTCATGGAGTCTGTCAGTTTCTTGATCTGTTGACGATCAGCTTTTTGTGGAGCAGTGACTACAGCCTCCCAGACACTCTTCAGAGAGGTGTATTGTTTTTCTCCCCCGTAAATCTAGCGTTTAAGAAGTGCCCACAAGTTCTCGATAGGGTTTAGGTCAGATGAGGAAGGGGGGCCATGTCATTATTCCTTCATCTTTAAGGCCTTTACTGGCTGGCCACGCAGTGGAGAACTTCGATGCAAGTGATGGAGCATTGGCCTGCATAAAAATCATGGTCTTTTTCCTGTATCACTGTTTGAAGAAAGTGTCTTCGAAAAACTGGCAGTAGGTTTGGGAGTTGATTTTGAGTTCATCTTCAATGCAAAAGGTCCAACTAGCTCATCTTTAAAAATACCAGCTCATACCAGTATCCCACCTCCACGTTGGAGTGGAGCTCTGTGCCCATTACTGATCCACAGGTCCATCCATCTGGTCCATCAAGAGTCACTCTCATCTCATCGGTCCATAAAACCTTTGAAAAAAATCTGTCTTCAGATATTTCTTGGCCCAGTTTTGACGTTTCAACTTATGTTTCTTGTTCAGTGGTGGTTGGGTTTCAGCCCTCCTTACCTTGGCCATGTCTTTGAGCACTGAACACCTTGTACTTCTGGGCACTCCAGGTAGGTTGCAGCTCTGGAATATGAAAGTACTGGAGGATAATGGGTTCCTGGTAGCTTCACGTTTGATTCTTCTCAAATCTTTGGCAGCTAATTTGCATCTTTTGTTCTCAACACGTTTCTTGCGACCCTGTTGACTATTTGCAACAAAATGTTTGATGGTTCTGTGATCACACACCAATATCTTAGCAATTCCAAAAGTGCTGCATCCCTCTGAAAGACTTTTTACAATTTTTGACTTTTCAGAGTCAGTTAAATCTCTTTTTTGGCCCGTTTTGCCCGAGGAAAACTAGCTGCCTAATAATTCTGCACACCTTGATATAGGGTGTTGATATCCTTAGGCCACACCCTCCCTCATTACACAAATACACATCACCTGACGTGCTTAAATCCAATAAGCATTCAAGTTAATACAGCTTGGAGTTGGAATATACGCATAAAAATGATGATATGGTCAAAATACTCACTTGCCTAATAATTGTGCACACAGTGTATGTTACTTTTACGTAAAGCATATGGACTATACTCTTTAAAGATAAATGGTGCAAACAACACACAGAATCCACCTGTGACCAAACAATGAAATGTTTTACAAATTTCCGGCATACGTGAAAGAATAATTGAAACACGACAACATGTCCTATTACACTGTGCGAAGGCCGAATACTCCTGTCGAGGTTAATCTGCTCTCCAGCCTACTGAGGGAACATTACATATTAAGAACTAGTTTGAAACTCACCCCACTCTTGGATTTTTTACTTTTTTTTTTTTTTTTTTTTTAAAGTATAAAAATGAATTAATAACAAGTATGTAAATGTCTCAATGCCATGTGCTTTTGAAGTATTAAATTGGTTTGCAAGTGACCGCAATATGTAAAAAACTACTTACGGTCTATTGCACGCTGGGGATTCATGTCCTCTACATCTATGAGATACCTTCAGGAAAGAACGCAAGCTTAACATGAGTGGAAAAAAGTAGACAGCTAAAAAAAAGTAAAAGGTTTATTGCCAAGCTTACAGAGAAAACCATTTCAATATCCATAACATAAACCCATATGCAAAACAAATTTAAATATTTGTAAAGGAATAAGAATAAAACATTTGAAACATGAAGGGATTCCAGACCCATGAACAGCCACGTAAGCAAAACCCTGTTGAAACCAATTTTAACTTGTGTAAGAATTTTTGCATATGCTAGATTATAAAATTTTCAACTAATCAAAACTTTAGTTTCTGCCTTTTACTTTATAGTTAAAGGCTGGGAGAGGTTCTAGCCCCCATACCATAAAATGTAGGTAAGACTATAAATGTGCATCTCAGTCAATGATTTATGCAAAATAACATACCTGCATATTAAATAGCCTGTTCGGTTGAGTCCATGAGTGCAGTGAACACCAATTAACATGTCTGTTTTTTGGAAACAAAAAAAGACAACCCATATTTGAGATTCATTCTATATTGCAAGTGCAAGTATAAGATCATATAAACAGCACTGTTCAAAAAAATCCCACATAAAGCCTCCTACCATTTTCAGCATTTTCTTTGAGAAAATTAGTCACAGCTTGCTTAAACTGAAGGATGGTAGAATCGTTAGGCACTTCATGTCCTGCTGTATAGATCTTCACGTAGGAAATATTTTCTGGCAGGTTCTACAATAATAAAAAAAAATAGTTTAACATTTCTTAGCTAATACAAATCATAATTTAAATTGCTATTTAAATTGCTATTAAACTTGCAAGTGACTCTAAATGACAATTAAAAGACTTCAAAGAAGTCTATTCTATTAACAAAAAGCAACATTTCAACAAACTGACAAACACACTTCTGAAACTTTTCTCTGAGACTATCACCATGACATTGCTTAGCAGTACTGTAAATTAAAATCAATAAAAATATATGAACATACAAGTTTATTTATTTTCCCCCGCTCTTCAATGGCCATATCAGTCTCTGGACTTGAGAAAACATGGGGTCTAAATTGGAGTGGGCGGTCCACAAGTGTAAACCTAAGGCTATCAAAGATCATGAAGTGTTCTGCATTAAGTGGTGATCAAAGATCCTCCAAATGGGTGGCCCATCATTGTCACACTTTACTGGATGTAGACTCAAGTGCCGTCATTCTTTCCGAGGAAGGCGTCACAAAATATTAAACAGAAGGGTACCAATAACTTTGCAACGAGAAAAAAAAAAAAAAACAAAAAAAAAAACTGTACTATTCCATAAAAGGTTTGTGTTTGAAAAAAATGTGTTTAAGTAAAAGTAAACAGGTTAGTCATTTTTGAATCCAAAATATGACAGTGTTTTCCTTAATTTATATATTCCTTTTTCTCAGTCTCATAAAGGGTGCCAATAACCTTTGGGATCACAGTATATACACATTGTCACACATGTGTGAATGGGGGCTTGTATCTCTCTTGTAATTCCATTTCGTACAGAAAACGAGTGCTGCTATTCACATCTTCTTTCTTTTTGTGCACAGATTTGCATTTACGAGACAGGAAGGCCAGTGGCCTACCTTCCACTCCCAAGAAAGGATCCTCCCCTTCCAGGTCCTGTCATACTTAAAGGCCATTACTACAATAAAATGGCAGTCTCAGTAAAGGACTCGCGTCTGGAAAGGCACTACCTATTTCCTGTATCATAAAACACTTTTTTCCCCCTCTCTATAGTAAAAACGGTTTACTGGCTGATGGCCAAAATTTTTCTGCCTTTGCGTTATCTTTTATAAACATACTGTATACCTACATATATACGTATTTTTAAAGCAAGAAGAAACTTTAAGCAGAAACTAATTCTCATCATGTTGCAGCTGGCTGACACGTTTCTCTTTACAGCAGCAGAGTTTCATTAAGAACCTCTCAATATACAGTGGGTACGGAAAGTATTCAGACCCCCTTCAATTTTTCACTCTTTGTTATATTGCAGCCATTTGCTAAAATCATTTAAATTAATTTTTTCCCTCATTAATGTACACACAGCACCCCATATTGACAGACAAAAAAAAGAATTTTTGAAATTGTTGCAGATTTATTAAAAGAAAAACTGAAATATCACATGGTCCTAAGTATTCAGACCCTTTGCTCAGTATTTAGTAGAAGCACCCTTTTGAGCTAATACAGCCATGAGTCTTCTTGGTAAAGATGCAACAAGTTTTTCACGCCTGCATTTGGGGTTCCTCTGCCATTCCTCCTTGCAGATCCTCTCCTGTTCTGTCAGGTTGGATGGTAACGTTGGTGGACAGCCATTTTTAGGTCTCTCCAGAGATGCTCAATTGGGTTTAAGTCAGGGCTCTGACTGGGCCATTCAAGAACAGTCACAGAGTTGTTGTGAAGCCACTCTTTCGTTATTTTAGCTGTGTGCTTAGGGTCATTGTCTTGTTGGAAGGTAAACCTTCGGCCCAGTCTGAGGTACTTAGCACTCTGGAGAAGGTCTTTGTCCAGGATATCCCTATACTTCTATACTATAGATAGAACTTTTTGGCCTTAATTCTAAGCAGTATGTGTGGAGACAACCAGGCACTGCTCATCACTTGTCCAATACAGTCCCCACAGTGAAGCATGGCGGTGGCAGCATGATGCTGTGGGGGTGTTTTTCAGCTGCAGGGACAGGACGACTTGTTGCAATCGAGGGAAAGATGAATGCGGCCAAGTACAGGGATATCCTGGACAAAAACCTTCTCCAGAGTGCTAAGGACCTCAAACTGGGCCGAAGGTTTACCTTCCAACAAGACAATGACCCTAAGCACACAGCTAAAATAACGAAAGTGGCTTCACAACAACTCTGTGACTGTTCTTGAATGGCCCAGTCAGAGCCCTGACTTAAACCCAATTGAGCATCTCTGGAGGCGACCTAAAAATGGCTGTCCATCAACGTTTACCATCCAACCTGACAGAACTGGAGAGGATCTGCAAGGAGGAATGGCAGAGGATCCCCAAATGCAGGTGTAAAAAACTTGTTGCATCTTTCCCAAGAAGACTCATGGCTGTATTAGCTCAAAAGGGTGCTTCTACTAAATACTGAGCAAAGGGTCTGAATACTTAGGACCATGTGATATTTCAGTTTTTCTTTTTTAATAAATCTGCAACAATTTCAAAAATTATTTTTTTTGTCCGTCAATATCGGGTGCTGTGTGTACATTAATGAAGGAAAAAATTAATTTAAATGATTTAAGCAAATGGCTGCAATATAACAAAGAGTGAAAAATTGAAGGGGGTCTGAATACTTTCCGTACCCACTGTATGATTAAAAAATATACATGTGTAGTAGCTGCAATAAATAATTATATCCATCAGAATAATCCATGCTACTAATTAAAAAGTTTCAGTTGTAAACAGATAGGCTACATACTCTGAAGAGATGCTGTGATAACAGAACTTTTAGCTAACAAGATGGTACAAATAGTTTCTAACTTTATGTTAGGTCATCTTATTCAAACATGGACAAAGCTACACAATAGATTTCCAAATAAGACTCTGGTCATGAAGTTTAAAAGCAATAGGATACTCTACAATACAGCAGCCCTATGTCCTCCTAAAAATCCACAAGACCCCTTTAAAATTCAGACCTATGGTCAGCCTAACAGGTGGAACAACTTATCCAAGACTTTTTCATATGCTTAAACATTTAACTCAAAATTATTCTGTTAATAGTATTGTGATGGCATTACAGATCCTGAAGAATGTATCCATTGCTGATGATGAAATCATAGTTTCTATCAATGTCATGTCATTATATACTAAGATTCCAATTCATCTGACCACAGAGACTTTACTGACAATACTAAATAACAACCTCACCATAACGACACAAATGAAGCTGACCACCAAGGACACAATGCATCTAAAATCATTTTGCCAAAATACCCACTTCCATTTTAACAGAAAATACTATAGACAGAAAGAAGGCATGCCAATGAGATCCCTGTTATCATGACTCTTAGCTGAACTGGTTATGCAGAAATTTCAAAGTGCAGCTCTAACCAAGTTCAAACTTAAACTCTGGATGACCCATTCGTCATATTAAAAAGAATCCAGCTGAATGAATTGTACATGCACATCAACTCAGTATTCCCTGCAATCCAATTCATGATGGGCGGGGGAAAGAAAAAAAAAAAAACATGCATCAATTTCATTGACATTTGTATTGAAAGAGGTAACCATGCTGGTTTAATTACAAGTGTTTATTGCAAGGATTGTTACATTGAAGAAGAACTACACTTTTCAAGCAATAACTCTTCAGCACATAAACAGAGTTGTGATTGGACTTTGATCAAAAGGATTAACACCTATTATAACAAAATGGACACAAAAAAGAGCGAAAGACATTATCCTTTTGTCTATTCACATCAAATGGCTACCCCCAAGACATTTATTAAACAGTGCCTTTATAGGAAACGCCACAGACCTCAGCAAACATTTAACTCCAATTCTGTCCCCAGTCGCACTTACCACCCCCTCCCTCCCTTATCATTGTGGCATGTCAGAAAGTACAGCATGCACCCTGTTCAGATCTGGATCAAGATAGTGCACAAACTGGCCGACACTTTATGAACTGTCCTTTTCAATGCCAAAAGCAAAAAGTTAACCACAGAGACAAGAAACGCAGTTTACAGCATTCCATGCAGAGCATGCCCAGAAGTGTATGTGAGACAAACATCTAAAAGACTGACAACACATATACAGGAACATGACAATGCCGTCAGAAGGAA
This sequence comes from Polypterus senegalus, assembly GCF_016835505.1. NCBI lineage: Eukaryota > Metazoa > Chordata > Cladistia > Polypteriformes > Polypteridae > Polypterus > Polypterus senegalus. The sequence continues at coordinate 47,260,121 of NC_053164.1, forward strand.
AGACCCCCAGTCTCTGATTTACACACACAGAAGTTCCAGCAGACATAAGTTTAACTGGGACACTGTGATAGTAAAATTCAGGACCAACACTAAGAGTACCAGGGATCTGGCGGAATAGTGGCTCTCTAATGAAAACACAATTAACAGACACTTCGACTTGAATCCCGCATATGCAGGCTTAAAAAGAACATATAATTAAAAACAAAAACACAAAAAAAAAACCTTTATTACCAACACCTTCCAAACCACAGATTACAACCTCCCCCTCCATCTCCACCAGCTATATATTTCCTTTGGTTCCTGTATTTCTAATCATTGTCCACTGATGAGGACATCTGGCAGGTTGTCGAAAACTTTAAGATATGTGACTCATTTTCTCCCTACACACACACACACAGGTATAAAATCTGTGTTTATTCTCTTCATGGCAAATTTATATCAAGATAACCAGACCATTTACTTAAAATTTCAATGACCATTACAATTCTCACCTGAGGGTTGTAATATCGAGATGTAAAAGTAAGATCAATGATTAGACCCAGATCCTCCTTGCCTTCTTTCAGTGTTTCTACAAGATCCAAAACTGAGAAGCGCTCATTTGGGGCCAAGTACCTTTCAAATGTCTAAAAAAGCAGAACGGCAAAAAAATGGAGATTTCACATAATTTGAGGTTTTTAAGTTATGACTACATTACAGTACTATCCATGGTTACTTACCTGCTTCAAAGGAACTTTAAAAGCCACAAATCTTGTGCCAGGTATTCTCTTCCCAACAGCTAAGTATTCTGTCCACCTGCACCCAAAACAGCAAGATGCTTAGAGAAACAGAAACTCCCAATACCTCTCTAAAAGGAAAAGCCAAAACCTTTTAGCCTTTTAAACAATTTCTGACATTTTCAAAATCAACTCCCAACTCCCCTAATCACTGTATCATTTTTGCAGTGAACCAGGGCACATTTTTGTACGATAATGATCTGAAACTTAAAGGTACCTTTCGAATAAAGAGAATAACCAGTTCCTGACACTTACCCAGGACAACACGCCTTTGTATTAAAACTTTTTTTAAATTATTGATAATGTAGCAGCAAACCACCTGCTCTATTAATAAAGGCTGAATAAGATGCACATAACCAGTACATTGTATGTAATAATACTTCATAAAACTATTAAAGGGAGTTGCATTATTACCATAGGCTTGAAGGAGCATGAACTTATGTGACAGGACACCACTTACAACACAGGTTTTACTTTAGCAAAGAGTGAAACAAATGCAACTAGCTGGCTTTGGTCATATTACTATGCTTTTTTTGATTACCAAATACTGTATCACCACCATACAAGTAAAACAGCTATAAATGTGGAAATATGGGGAGGTATGAATTCTCTATATCAGGTGTGCCCAACTCCCATCCTGGAGGGCTACTGTGGCTGTAAGGTTTTTCCTCCTGGCACTTTCTTAATCAGTGACTAACTTCTGCTGCTAATTAACTTATTTTCTCCATATTATAATTGTAATGTATTTTAACATTTATTCCTCTGAATTGACTTTTCCCCCTAAATGATAGCAAAACAAAAATGAGATGTGAAGTGACAACCAGCTAAGCTGAGGCCTCAAACTACAACCAATTTCAATCCAACCAGGTTAATTAAAAGCTGATTTGTGCTGTTAATAAACATTGAATTTAATTCTATGGCTTGCTAGTGCTCTTATTCTGCCACAGCAGACAGTTTCAAACCAGTTGATTTTCTTTTTTTCCCCCCCAGTGCATCATCAAAATATTTCAGAAGAGAAGATTAACATTACTAAGACTTTCACCTTTTTATTTTTAGATAATGTATGATGGACATTGATTAGCTGGATAAGCGTTGGCTTGTTTTGTATCTCACTATTGTTTGGCTAATTAAGGAAAAATAAATAAATTAAGGGGTCTGAGTCTTAAATGGCAATTACAGTTAAGAGAAAAGAAGTTAATTAGCAGCAAAAACTCACAAAAAGGTTGGAATGAAAACCTGCAGCCACCGTAGCCCTACAGTATCAGAGTTGGAAACCTCGGCTCTATATATTCTCATTGCTCCAGGACATAATAGAACTAATATTTTTGTCCATATCACAAGACAAACATAAATCCTATAATTAAGGGCAAAGGCAAATGTTTAGTAGATGCATCATGACTCAATGAAAAGTGTAATTTGGATATTCTGAAATTAAATGTGCCTACAAAACACAAAAAGTTAAATATAAAAATTTCCAACAAAACCAACAAACTAATGAATGTGTTATTTTCCTTTTCCAAAGCCCTTCCATCTTCAGAATTATCTCTCTATTATAAAAGGAAATCCTGTGGAATGAATGACTAGTAGACGATACAAAAAAAAAAAACAGTAGGGGAAAGGGAAGCAGCACACACAGATACATGTGTCTCAGTGCACATCATTCAATGCACAAAACGTAGATTTACACAATAATGGAACATACACTATGAGAATCTGTGGACCCGCAACAGTTAAAGCAACGACAAGTGTAATTTCAAAGAAAACACAATTCGGTCAGGTGTATATTTATGATGAAGGAGAAACGATCAGAACACAAGCAGCAGAGACACAAAGTAGGAAAAAGGACAGTGGCTGTAAAGGCTTTCAAAAGATCGATAAGCAGCGCGATGGCGGCAGCCAAATCCCCGCCCCTCCCCCGGGAGCGAGCAATTGAGCGAAAGAGGGTGCAGTGTTATACATCCTACAAGAAAGAATTTAACCGCGCCCGGGGTGACGTAAATAAAAAGGACAACTATTGGTTTTAGAAAGTCACACAAGACCAGCCAGTGAGCCATCATTTAAAACAGGTCCACAGGCTTCTAACATAGCAGTTGTTGGATTGCATCTGTCAGACAAGCATCATGTGCTCCCAGCTTTTAAAACAACGACAAGAGACAAGCAAAATGTGCAGCTCGCCAACAGCAGGAAGACAGCAGATGATGCGACAGCACATCCTTAGTGTACGTTCATACGTACCTCCCCTTCACAACGTGTGTATTGCCTGCCTAAGGTAAAGTCATCCCTGATTGAGGATCACAGGAATCGTGGGAAAGAGGTGTCCTTTCATCTGATTAGCGGAATTTCAGCTGTGGAAGGGCCAAATGGGGGAGGCAGCTTGATGAATAAGGTATCCAGGACTTAAAACAAATCCAAAGCATATTATATGATATCATCTAATTTGAAATTCTACTTCGTACTTCTACAATTTTTATTTTTATATTGTATTTAGGATTTATTCTGTTCTATTTATTGTACTGTATTGTATTGACCCTCTTCTTTTTGACACACACTGCACGCCCAGCCTGCCTGGAAAGGGGTCTCTCTTTGAACTACCTTTGCCAAGATTTCTTCTATTTTTTCCCCTACAAGGGTTTTTTTTTGGGAGTTTATTTTCTGATCTTCTTGGAGGGTCAAGGCTGGGGGGCTGTCAGGAGGCAGGGTCTGTTAAAGCCCATTGTGGCAGTTCTTGTGTGATGTTGGGCTATACAAAAAATAAATCGTATTGTATTGCATATCCGGTAAACCAAAAACGGGGGTGGGTGAGCGAAGCAATCAGGGGGCAGAGCCCCCTAGTGATATACAAAAATACTCTTAACACATACTCCAAGATGAAAACTTGCAGTACCCGCATGGACAAATCCCATTAATACTTGCACTTTTCTACACTATGCTTTACAGCAGTGCTTCCCGATTCATTTTACCCTTGCACCCCCTGTGACGGACGAGGCTGATTTGGCACCCCCTTGGTTTGAAAAAGGAGTATGAAAAAATATGAGTTCATATGATAGTTCATAATACCCACACAGCACTAAGTGTGCATAAATCATCCGTTTTAAGAGGGGACTGGGTGGTCTGATGGTCTCAAATCCCTGCAGATTTTATTTTTTTCTCGAGCCGTCTGGAGTTTTTCCTATTCTTCATTATGTAAAGCACTTTGAGCTACATTTTTTTGTATGAAAATGTGCTATATAAATAAATGTCGTTGTTGTTGTTAACAAGCAGCGTATTGCACTGATACGAAATAGCCTGCCCATTTAATTATTTAGGAATGGATAGATAAATTAAGATTTTGTACAAATAATGTTTTTTATTTATCTTTCTCGATGGATTCTGGCACCCCCAGCAACAGTTGCTCGCACCCCAATCGGGAAGCGCTGCTTTACAGTACCTAGATTATATATTACTACATACTACCAAGACCTGCTACTGTTTCAGGGTCAAATTCCTTGCCTGCTCATTGCCCAAGTGGATTTTACATATTTTTTACCTTTGGGTGTTTCTCCTAGTACTCTCAACGTTTTTTCCACATTGCAATGTAACACAGGTAATGTTGACAGGCAACTCTAAAACATAGTTTTACAAATGAAGTGTGCTGTTTACGAGTAATTTGTGATGACACAGCACCCCTTCCAGAGATAGTTTTTGCTTGAAACTGGATGTTACCAGAAGAGCTTATAATAAATACAAAAGGGGTGTTTAATCAGAAAACATGTGTTGATATTTTAGTGTGATCAATATCGACCACCAGAAAACTTAACTCATTTATTACATCACCCTTACCTTTAGGACAACATGAAAGCAGAATAACAATCTTATGTAAAAATTTCATCCAAACTACTACTTTAAATGACCTAAACTCATTTAATGAAGAAATAATGGAGATTATCTATTTTCATTAACTATTAGTTCAAGATTGGATTACTTTACAAAGGAGAACATGTTATTGTCCAGTCTACTATCAGTTTATACCAGACTGGATTACTCCCATACCGCTTGATTGCATTTTCTACTATTAAGACTGTTCCAGACGTGTAATGCATAAAACATGTCATAGGAAAATTTGATACAAAGATTAAAACAGAAGCATATTTGTTCAATAAAGTAGTTCAATCATGAATTACACCTCACTTATATAACTGTCAAAGGCGCATACAGCAACACTTAGCCTTGCCACTAACAAATTCAGTAATGTATGGGTGAACACAGCAACAAAGCACAAATTTTGACACACATCAATTGGAATACTGGATTTCCTACTCTCAGCTTTGAGAAATTAGCAGCTCTTGTAAGTGGGTTTGCCAGTTGCTCACAAATGACAGGTAGACTGCCTAAAGAGTCTATCAATTACAGCTACAATTCTACCCACAATAATGTAGGGTATACTTAAATTACAATATCAGTGTCTTACCTCCACATATACATTTCTTGTATGATTTTAATTGTTATCCAGGAATTACTTTCTTGATAATTTTGTTATTTAGAAAAAATTAACTAAAATGAACAAAAAGGCGACAAAGGCTATCAAATGTTGTGGCATTTTATTTCACTGTGTTAAATAAAAAGGAAACATTACTATTAAAAAATTGAAAGAAAAATAAAATCAGGATATGCGAGACTCTTCTCTGGCGACTTTCTTACATTAACAATAATCTGAACTAAATCTTTTATAGTAAAATGATAATGCAGTAAATCAGTATAATATTCAATCAAACTACAGTGCTTTCCCTTAAAAGGAATGATCTCAGTGAATAACAAACATCAAAGATAAACAAGGAGTTGAGTTTTGCAATCTTTTCCCAAAACCACTCATTATCTGACATTTATCTTTCAATATTAAAGTACATATTTGTTGGTTCCTCCCCAACATCTAGTCAGAAAAGCACAGTCTTGATAACAGGAACATCTGTCTCACATATTTGAATGGTCAAATACATATTACACTGTCACAGCTGACATGTGCAATTGTTTAGAAAAAAATTAAAAAGATATTGATTAAAACATGCAAAAATGCACACAATACAAATTAAAATTTCCACCAAGAGATAACATTAATTTACCAATCATTCAAAAATCTATAAAAGGGCACAAAATGCAACAAGGTTTCCTTGCAAAAAAGAACAGTGGTAAGTGGCGATTGGAAGAGAAAGGCACATTTCACAAAAGAGTTTCTTATTGTGCTTGTGGCAAAATATTCAGGTGTTGTTTTCCAGGGCTCATAAAAAATATTGCATCCTCCACATACCCTGAGTGCACTTTACAACAGTGTGTGTGCTTTGGAGTGTGGTGTTCTACCTCTCCTCTGAACACTGGAGTTAATAGGTATTGGCAAGCAGGATACCCAGTCTCCCAGTAACTTTTTCATAAAGGGAGAGCTTTTGAAATGCGAGTAGTGACATCCTTTACATATTCTACAACTCTATAATGGCCAGTGTGATTTTCTATTCTGTGGTGTGCTGTCTGGAAATATGACTTCAACATTGCCCACCAAATGAACAAAGTAATTGCGAAAGCAGGCTTAGTTATGGGGCACATTCACAATGCACTGAAAGGAGCAGGAAAGAGAATGAAAACAAAAACTGAGTGCCATTATGAATAATGTTAAACATTCTCTCTCTGACATGGAGCACTTTCAACCAACTAAATTACTTAGCAGAAGTGTGTCTGACTCCTTTATCCCCATGCCAATACATCAACATAATGCCTCATTGCAACTGTAATTGCCAAGTCTAAAGTCTTTCTTTTAGTCATTTAAGTGTATATTTATTTGTTTAAGAATTTATTGAGCTTCTGTAAAACACCAAATTTCCCTATGGGGACAAATAAAGTTTACTATGCTAACTGCAAACACCCTCCCTTGCCATGAAAAAGTTGAACTAGGAATAAGTATCATGTGCTCTACCAGATCACTAGGCCACAATCTTTGTAAAAGTCCCTGATGGTTGGTCACTTTCCACCTGAACATTTAGCGCAGAGAACCCTTTTCAGCAGGTATGGATGGGATACAAGAGACTGGGACTGTGAACAGGAATAAGCATTCCATCCAATGTTTTCTACAATGCCCGGTACGACTGCAATGGCATGCAGACAAATTTAAGTGTCATGTTAGACACTGAATTATTATATTGTCCAAATAAAAGCATCAGCATGTGTTCTGTGATCTACTTTGGGTGACCTTTATCATGCTGAGGAAAAAAACACAGACAGAAATCCACATAAAAAAAGTCTAAAGAAGTAATGAGCGATTCAATCATTAATTTCTGAATGAGATTAAGTACTACTCTAGTTACGTGGGAATTTGGGAAAATGTATCCATCCATCCATTTTCCAACCCGTTGAATCCGAACACAGGGTCATGGGGGTCTGCCGGAGCCAATCCCAGCCAACACAGGGCACAAGGCAGGAACCAGTCCCAGGCAGGACGCCAATACACCGCAGGGAAAAATGTATTAATATATAATTTTAAATATGAGATAACCAATTATTTCAATAATATCCAACTGCGGAGGCAGAGCACCATACATCACAACAGTCCACACCAGCAGTCCTGGGAAGGAAGTTAAGGTTAGGGGATAGTATGGTTAGTGTGTAAGATAAATGGTTAAGGTTAGGGGTTAGTTAATGTTATGGAGCACTTTCAACCAACTAATTACTTAGCAGAAGTGGGTCTGACTCCTTGAGTTTGAGACAGGGCATCGATGATTAGAGAGCCGGAACGTTACTGTATGTCAAATGCCATATTTAATATAGGCAATGGGCTCTACTTTGGTAATCTTGAGTTTGCCCCCAAGAAATTGTGCAACCTAAACGTCACCCGCGATCACTGAAAAAAATAAACCAAATACAAACTTGCTTATGAAATGGCAGGTAGTGTAGTGTTTTTTTTTTGTTTGTTTTTTACCGGATTCAGTCCCTCTTCCACGCCGCTGATCAGTCGGCTAAAGGCAACATTGAGCTGGTGACGCAACCAGCTACACACCAGATGATCATGTACAATGTGGGAACTATGAAGAAAGCAACCGAATTGGATCACACATTGTGTTATTCTAAAAAATATACCTGTCTGGTGGATGATTCTTCTTGCCCTTCATTTCGTGGCTTTCTGCCTCTTCAATATCCTACTTCACTGCAATTCTAAACCGGCCAATAAAACAGTCTGCCTTTCGACACCGGCACTTTTAGGCCAATAAAGAAGCAGATAAGATGGCTCCGTAACCTACGAATTGAACAGTCACAAAAATTACTTAATTCCATCGTCAGCCCGTTAAAAAGTAACACTTCGGCAAACAGAAGATTATTTAATACTTACAAGCACATGAATATCTGTCCATACTACAGTATTTCAACCAGCAAAGCAACATGCAGACCTCCCACATAGACACGCACGCACTCGGAAGTGATATCACACATACGTAAGTGGCGTTGGTTGAAGGCGGCGATATCGCCGCCATCTTTGATTGTGGCAACAGCGGATTTGAAGAACGGTGACTGCCAGGTTAGCAGAAGAGGCTTTATCGCCACCTGTTGCAGTGGAGTCTGAAGCAAAGATGGTGAAAACCTGCTTCAATTTACCCAAAGGTAAAACAATATTGTAGTAACATTATAGTGTGGACTGTATATGATAATATATAGGCTAACATGTTTCGAAAACTGAAACAATAATTATATATTGAATGATATCGCTGACTAAGTCGAAGGGCGCATTCCAAAGTGAAAGACTGAATTAAATCTAGCCAGTATTGTTTTGCTTCTGGGTTTAAAATTTTGAGAATTAATAGGAGCAAACACCTTAGTTATAGGGGACATAATCTACTGAATGGTCTTCCTATAGGAGAGGCTATGGCACTTTTAGCATTTAAAATAAACATAAATCTGTTTTGTTTTTTTTAGCTTTGACTTGGTAAAGCTATTCCTGAAACTGTTTTAGTAACTGTAGAAGTTTATTTTACTGTTATCTTATCAAGTTGCTTGTCCTTCTGGAAGTAAATCTACTGCATCATGGTGCATTGCAAAAAGTAGATGGTTTAGGACAGTGGTCCTAACTTCAGTTCTTGAGTGCTATGGGGACTGTAGGTTTTCATTCTAACCCTTTCTTAATTAGTGACCAGTTTTTGCAGCTAATTAACTTAAGTTTCCTTTGGTTTAAACTGGTTTGTTTTTTTAAGATTCGGTCTTCTGAATTTCTTCATTTTTTTCTTAAGCAGAACCCAAACAAAAATGAAAAACAACTTCTTAAACCGGACATCACACACAACAATTTAAAATGTATCGGCGAAAAGTCAATATTTCCTTTGTATTTTATTTTCAATTGGGTTCGCAGTACATATGTGACAAAACAAAAACTGAAAATGGATAAATCAATCGCCATGTTACTGTTTGGATATTTCATTTTCAGCCGAAACAGCAATGAAGCTGCAAAAATAAAAAGCCAAATACAAATAATCACTTGCGCCACCAGCTGCTTATTTTAATTTTCAAGCTCTTAACATGCAAAAATATTTTAATTAGCGCAGGTCAATGGTCGGTGTTAAGACGTCAACATGTATCTAAGTTTCTTCTAAAAAGATGGAAGTGCAAAAAAGTCTTTAATTTGAATCATCAGTTGTTTTGCTGACTTCATTGTTTATGAGAGTGAGACAATAATGAAGAGTGTAAAATGTGTTTACATTTGACCTTTTGTTAAAAACATGTATTTACAACAGGGGAATCTTACAATTGTTGAGGTGATTAAGGGGGCTCCAATCTTCTTGTTAAATCTGGAGTAACCTTTAAGCCCTTAAGAGGGGCAGGGCAGGGGAGGAATGGAATCACAGAAATGTTTCATTGCCGTATTTACCATAGAACATAAGGTGCAAAACTGCAAATGGTGCAGATGAACCACGTTCCACAAAACAAGCTGTCACATTAAATGGAAAATATATATATACAATGATACAGTTTACAATACAATACAGTTTATTTTTGTATAGCCCAAAATCACACAGGAAGTGCCGCAATGGGCTTTAACAGGCCCTGCCTCTTGACAGCCCCCCAGCCTTGACTCTCTGAGAAGACAAGGAAAAACTCCCCAAAAAAAAAGGCAATTCAAAGAGAGACCCCTTCCCAGGTAGGTTGGGCGTGTAGTGGGTGTCAAAAGAAGGGGGTCAATACAATACAATACACAGAACAGAACAAATCCTTAATTCAGCATAATAATAAAAAATTTAGAAGTACAGAGCAGAATTTAACAGTAGATGATATCACATAATAAGATTTGGATATTTTTGGAGTCCTGATAAAAAATATTAAAGTAGTAATAGGGTGTTGTACCGTGTTAGCCATTATGAATGTAGAGAAAAGCCAAGCAAAATGACACCTTTTATTGGCTAACTAAAAAGATTACAATATGCAAGCTTTCGAGGCAACTCAGGCCCCTTCTAAAAGGTGTCATTTTGCTTGACTTTTCTCTACATTAAAGGAGTAATAAAAGAGGTCAATGATATATATTAATCTTGGGAATACAACAAAATTAAAATCTGATAATTGCCACACGGTTCACCGATGCTCACATGGTCATTCTTGTGTTGGCCATGTTGACCATCCAGTTCAATGGTCCATTGAGAGTAAGTGCAGTTCATATATATGAGGGCTCCAAAATCTTTTAAGTGCTTATAGGGCCTTTAAAGGTCTTAATCCGGACCTGCTTCTCGTGGTACCTTAATGAATGTTTTACCTGGAAAATGTCACCGAGTTCATTTTATTTTACATTATTAACTAACAGGCATGTCCATCACGATGAAGGTAATTTTTTTAGAAACAATTACCGGATCACATACACATACAAAGATAATATGAAGCAACAACATAAAAATAATAAAATTCAAACTATTTTTGCAACTTTTCAAGTATATTTTGGAATGACATGTTTAATACTTTCTAAAATGGTCCGGCAATTGATTCCAGTATATATTTAAATTTAATTCATATTTTGTTTATAAATGTGAAATTAAAGGATACAGTTTAGATTTGTAACTCATATATTTCCTAGGTGTATTTAAAAAAAATAAAACTCATAAATGGTAGAAAAGAAGCATGAATTAAACGAAAATTGTGGATTATGGAAGGTCTTCATATACTGAACAAAATAACCACTACCGTCTTACCTTATTTTGAAAAGTAGGGGAGACTGGGGATGGTTGCAACACTTTTTGCATTCCTCTCATTTACTCAGTGACTGTTTGGACTACACCAGCCAAATTTGTATACTATAAACTTACATCTGTCTGCTAATTACCCATAGTACTTGTAGTTAATTATATTTTACATATCCTGCACAATATTGATTTGAACTGAAGAAGTCAGATGTTGCAACCGTTGCAACACATATAAGGGACGGTTGCAACATGTTAAACATATATTAAATTTCAATAATTAACCTTTGCTTTTTCTCTGAACTTGCATAGTACTGTGTAAATCTACAATTATACAATAATATTAAAGTAGATTAAATGCCTGGGATATCATAAATTGTCATTGTCATCCCCAGATGGGTCTTCATCCAAGAATCACAGGCTGAGTTGACAACTCTTTTTAATGGCCCATATACACTCCTGTCAAGTGGCTGTAATTTGTGAGAGCAGTGTGGGTGGAAGGATAGCAAAACAATTCCATGGCTGCGGCAGAAGTTGATGCCTTCTATTGACAGGTGGGATGGGTGATTGTCAAGAATTAAAAGAACTTTGGAGTATGAGGAACTCTTTGTGTGTAGCTGAAAGTGTTTCAAGTAAACAAGAAAGTCAGCCTCTTGCATCCACCCAGATGCGTTGGCTGTCCCAATACAGCCAGGTGGGCCATCCTGAACAAAATGAGATTTGTAATACACACGTGAGAAAATGAACATTGGGGGAATGGAGTTACCAAGTGCATTGATTGTAAAAGCTAATGTGACAAGTGTGCCTCTTTCTGCTGAGGTAGCTGCACCAACTTGCCTGTCACCACGTCTTGCCACAACCCTATCTGGAGTTTGAACAGTTGTTATGCCCGTTTCATCCATGTTCCATATGTTTTGTGATTGAAACTTGTATTTGTCCAAGACCTGGCTTAAATTGTTAAAAAAAATGGTTAACATTTGCCCTCGAAAGGCTTGTGGCTTGAGGACGTCTTATTGAGAGAGTTGGGTGCCGTTTTAAAAAACCATTAAACCAGTCAACACCAGCCATACAGGCCTCATTCCACTGTGAGGGAAAGTTGCGCTTATAGTGAGAGGCGAGTTGAAATGCAAGCCTACGAACCTGAAATAAAATGTTATAAAATGTAAATAGTTTTTATAATCTTTCACTTTTTACCGATATTACCCTAACTCTCTCACCCTCTTACTCTCTTTATACATTTCTGTTAATTACTCTTACCTCTTTAGGACTTAACCCATAATATAAGTCTGCTGCCCTTTGTAAATACTGTTTTAGACTCCTCTCTTGATCTTCTGAGAACACTCTTCTGATGGTCCAGTACCCTGCACGTGCTAACTTATCTGATCCCTCACTTGCAAGCTTCTCTCTTTTCTTATGGAATCGAAATAACGTGGTATGACAGATGGAAAAGTCCTTGGCAACTGCCCTGACTGCCCTGCCCTCATTCCTAATTACGTTTGAAGCTTGTTCCAAAATTTCGAGGGGAACCCCTCTGTTAGTAACTCTCTTCCTCACTCTTGGCATACTGGAAAAAACAGAGTATTATTTCTATTTTTAGATCCATAAACTACAGTTAAGCTGTATAGCAGTATACTCTGGTCTTAAACTGAAAAAAATGTCCTGATTCTGAACTAAAAATGTTAAAAAGTAATGATATGTAGTCTATTTCAATATGGCTGGTTGGCTTGGGGACGGTTGCAACAAGTTGTTGCAAGTCTCTGACCTGCCAGCCATGACATAAAACCATGTGCTAGCTATTCAAAGAGTCAGGGAAACATGCTAACAATACTTTTTAAAAGTCAACACCACAATGATTTGAACTAGGTATGTTTTGATTAATTAAAATAAAAGCTATGGACAGCAAGTCAAAAAAACAACTTGCAAAAAAAATTACTTTCATACCTTCAAAACAGTTATTTTTCAATAAATGCAGCAGCAGATGATGAAAGTGTATAGTTTCTCTCTGGTGGAGAGAGGGCCTAACTGAGCATGTGCAGTACGAGTATCATCACTCTAGCATGTTTCTAATTGGAGAAATAAGACTTGTTGCAACCGTCCCCAGTCTCCCCTAATGAAATAAAAGTAAAAAATACAGTAGGCTAATAATTATTATCACCATATTTTAAAAAATTGTAACAAAAAATTGACCCCTCGTCGATCTGGCGCATAAGTATAGGAAACAGCATTGAAAACTGTAGACGGTGCAACCTTTGTTTTAACACTACAAATAAAAGCGTCACGTTAAATAAATATAAAATATGACGTAATAAAGGCTGATTGTATGAGAGGTCTTCAGATTTTATGCGACAGTTTCGCTGAGAAGTGGAATGATCAAAATCATGTGAGTTAAACACGCAATCGAAGTGATTAGTATTCTGTTTATCGAATTAGCTATGAAAGACAAGCACTTGTGTGAAACTGAGGTGCAAAGCATTATGGTTAATCAATGCTTGAAAGATTACGAGAGACAAAGTGATCAAGAGACCGCAAATCGAAACTGTACGTCTAGTCAGAGCCTCGCCGGTAGACGTAATTAAAACATAATTGCATTTTAAGAATTTGGAAATGAAAATACAGTACATGTGAAATAGAAAATGAACATTCAATGAGCAGCAGGTGGCACCAGCGCTTATTTACGTCTGCTTTACTTTTTTGTAGCTTCATTGCTGTAAATGCTGAACATGAAAGAATGACCGAACGGGGACTTTGCGAATTAATTAATTCATTTTGAGATTTGGTTTGTCATGTATGTACTGCAAACCCAATGGAAAAGAAAACATGAAGAAAATATTGACTTTTTTATTTCAGCAGTTGTTATACATGTCATGAAGAAAAAAACATCTAAAGCGGGGATTGCATTTCCATTTTAATTATGGCACTGACACAAGACGGGTATATAAAATAAAACGACAAAAGGGTTATTTAACTTTTATTTATATAATTTTAATAAATGACTCTTATGTGTGTGGAAAATGAAACCCCAATGTTACTATTTTATTTTTAATTTTTTCAGCATCCTTGTGCATGGACTCTGAAAAACAAATGACAAAAGAGAGACCGAATTTTCATTTTAAAACTTTAATTTGCATTTCTTTTTTGCAAAACAATGCCTCCCATAGAAACGTAGTGGTAAATAAAGTCTTGAATAATGAATCAAAAGCACCACCCTGCAATGTAAAGAAGTGCATATTCAGCTTCACTAGAATGTTGTAGCTTCGTTTGTAGTAGCAGTATGAAAGTTAATGTTGACACAAATGAGCAGTTACATTTAACACTGTGTCTCTGATTTCTAATAATATGTCAATTCTGATGGTGAACCTGATTGAAGTATATGTGTGTGACCTATATGTATGCAGTATGTATCTTCCCATGTCAAACTAAAGGTCATTTCTGCTTCTACTTTCCATGTCAGACTCACAGGTGTCAGTCTTGGCATGTCCAGGTTTGTCTGTGTTGTCAAGTCTCCGCTTCCAAGCTGTGTCCACTGAGTCGGTGTCTCTAACACTGATTTTACAGCAGGCCCATGTCATTTAGGTAACCAGAAGTACAGATGCTAAGGAGAAGTTGGATTAGCATATCATCTGCAATTCTGCTGAACTACAATTTCAGGTGCCACTAAGCCCAGGAGCTGCTGCACAAAGTGTTGTTTTGGTTGCTAGGTGTTCTGTACTCTGTACTCGGTAACACAGAGAGTATAGAATGCCACATCTTTTGATCACGAATGCATAACATGCTGTATCAGTGTTGACATGACGGTTGACAGGTGCTAAGATAAATGTATTATCCTTATCGGTTGGACCATACTTTTTCATGTAAAGTGAATATAGTCCACAATCCTATATTGTATTGCATTAGGGATTTATAGCAGCATTAACTGGGGTAAAAAATATCTCACATTTCCGCACTTAAGACATACTTTGCCAGATATGTAACATCATTGCAGTTTCTTATTATGCAGAAGTTTTAAAAGCAAGTTTACATCAAGTAAAACTGATTTCTGTAAAAAATGTATTAATTGTAATTAATTATTTTGGCTTCCAGTTACATTTATTATTAATTTTATGTTTAACTTGATGTATTGTGAATCACGTAGCACTTCTTTAGCAAATGGAAATTAGTCAGTCAGTTAGTCAGTCATTGTCCAACCCGCTATATCCTAACACAGGGTCACGGGGGTCTGCTGGAGCCCATCCCAGCCAACACAGGGTGCAAGGCAGGAACAAACCCTGGACAGGGCACCAGCCCAAAGCAGCAAATGGAAATTATTATTCCCTGTGTCCCAGAATGTACACTGTGATAATAGGGAGTATGTCTTCTTAAAATTTCCAGAACTAATAAAAGGAATATACATAGCCTTAAATTAGGGGGTCAGTAGATTCTGGAATGATCTACCAGTCCACATTTGTCCTTGCACAGAATCTGAGAATTTGCTGGTCCAGTTTTACATGTGTTTTGCAGACTTGCTTATGAATCTGTAACCCATGGTATCTTTTGCAAGATGCAGCAAGACTGTGGGTTTTGGTGGCTGCTGTTTCATGCCATACAATGTAGTGAAAGTTGTGTTTGCATATTTAGTTTTGAATTCATTCTATTTAATGCAGTCATTGGACTTTCATGCAATGCATTTTACATATTCTCTTGCCCATAGTGTTTATGAATAGAATATCAAGATTCAACCGAGGCTTGGAGAGTATAGTGTCTGAGAGCCTAATGATTGCAACATTGCTGTTTGCAGATGATAATCTCCTCTAGCTTTATCACAGACTGATCTCTGGCATACTCTGGAATAGTTTGTACCTGAGTGTGAGGTACTTAGGATGAGAACAAGCACCTCTAAATCTGAGGTGTTGCTGATTTTCCAGAAAAAAAGTGGCTTGTTCCCTGCAGATAAATTGTATGCATCAGCCCCAAGGGGAGTAGCTGAAGTATTTGGAGGTCTTTTCAGTGTGTTAAATTAGAGATGATAGTGAGACTGACTAAAGAATTGGTGCAAATGCAACAGTTCTGCTGATGTTCTTCTGAACCATAGCAGTGAAACAGTAATTGAGTTCTGTCGCTTCCACTGCCATAGCATATGCCGTGTTCACTCTTTCCTCTCCTTTTCTAATGCTGAGGAACTTGTCTGTGCTTTTATCACATCCCAAATTGATTATTGCACCTCCCTACTGGCAGGTGCCACTTCAGCTCTTGCATCACAGCTCCAGTTGATTCAAAAGTCTGCTACAAGAGTCCTAACATGAACCAGCAACAGCGAGCACATAACACCCATCCTGCTCCACCTTCACTGGCTCCCAGCGTCTTATAGGATCAAGTATAAAATTCTATTAATAACCTATAAAGTTTTATATGGCCTCACGCCGTACTACATCAGTCACTTTCTCCATCACTATGCTCCTGTTCATCCACTAAGTTCCTCGGATTCTGGCAATCTTGTTGTGCCCCACACTAACCTGCACACTACGGGTGAGAAGACCTTCAGCTGTATAGCGCCCTGACTTTGGTATGACCTCCAGAAATTAATTACATCAGCTAACTCCATTCATTCTTTAAAAAAACACTTAAAACTCATCTGTTCAGGAAGGCTTTTAACCTGACATTCTGCTCCTTCTTTCAGTTTACTTCTCTGTCCAGATGCTCAGGATAATTTGTGTGGGTGTTATATTACATATTATGTGATTTGTTCAGGCATTTCTTTTGGTGTTGAACTTAGTTTTATACTCTGGTTTATTCTTTCTTTTATTCTATTTAATGCTTTTTGTGTATCCTGTGTTTAATGGTTTATTGTTCTATGCGGAAACTATTTGTATCATTTTGTTTCAAGTGCCTTGAGCATGGTAAAGGTGCTACATCAGTGTTTCCAAAACTCGGTCCTGGGGACCCCCTGTGGCTGCAGGTTTTTGTTTCAACCAGATCCCTAATCAGTTACAACACCTGATAACACTGATCACATTTAATTAGCAGTTTTTTTCTTTTATTTGACATTCAGAAAAGCATAGCAGCATGATTTTTACATTGATAAATATTTATGCTTTTGCTATAGATTTAAATGCTTAACTCTCTTTTGTTGATTTCATTATATTTTGCCCTTTCTCTGTGCAGTTTTCCCCCTTCATTGTATCTTAATAACGACAATTTAAAACGAGCAGATCAGATACCCAGGCAAACAATTGACAAATCAAAGTCTGCAACTACTTTAGAGTCAGACCCACTAATTAGTAAATAACGGATTAATTAAACAATTGGGCAGCACGGTGGCGCAGTGGTAGCGCTGCTGCCTCGCAGTTAGGTCCTCCCTGCGTGGAGTTTGCATGTTCTCCCCGTGTCTGCGTGGGTTTCCTCCGGGTGCTCTAGTTTCCTCCCACAGTCCAAAGGTGTGAGGGTGAGGGTGTGGGTGTGTGTGTCCTACAGTGGGATGGCGCCCTGCCCGGGATTGGTTCCTACCTTGCGACCTGTGTTGGCTGGGATTGACTCCAGCAGACCCCCGTGACCCTGTGTTCGGATTCAACGGGTTGTAAAATGGATGGATGGATAATTAAACAATTAGAACACATAGAAAAGTAGAATTAAAATTGAGATGAAAATACTGTTAAAAAGAAAAAAAATACATTAATCCTAATAAAAACTTAGTTTTCTAATTTCTATATTGTTCCCTAAACACAGAACTTGGGAAATATCAGTTCACTTAATTAGCCCAGGAGTTCAATTAAAAACAGAAGCTGGTTGGAAAAAAAACCTGCAGCCACAGGGGGTCCCCAGGACCGAGTTTGGGAAACACTGTGCTATATAAATAAAATGTATTATTATTATTCTTAGATGATGGTTTCAATTTATCTTCTCCTTTGTCACACTTTTTAAGTAGTGAATAATAAACCAAGATTAAAAATATAAGGGGTTAAAACTAACGTTCTCTGCTGGGTTGATAGTCACGTTCAGGGATAGTATGAAGAACTTAAAGTAAAGAAAGCCCACAAAGAACAACAGCTGCTTTTCTGCGAGGAACAACTTGAAATGATTTGGACATACAGTTAGGATCTGATTTTGGGAGGGGTTTGGGGTCGTGGAGAATTTACCATGCATATCCCACTAGCAGAATACATTGGAGCAAACCCAGTACATACTCAACTGGCCTGGGAGCATTTAGGAATTTCCCAGTAAGAACTGGAAAATAGTGTTAAGCCTATAGTGGACAGACCACTTCTGCTCAGCATGTTGACACTGTGACTATTATCAGGAAAATGGGAGTAAAAATTAGTGAAGTGATTGATTGATCTCCAGTGGAACACAAAATCGAAATATTGTGTATGTGAAAATAAAGATCATATGCACAGTACTTTCCATCTTCTTCTTTCGGCTGCTCCCATTAGGGGTTGCCACAATGGATCATCTTCTTCCATATCTTTCTGTCCTCTGCATCTTGTTCTGTTACACCCATCACCTGCATGTCCTCTCTCACCACGTCCATAAACCTCCTCTTAGGCCTTCCTCTTTTCCTCTTACCTGGCAGCTCTACCCTTAACATCCTTTTCCCCAATATACTCGGCATCTCTCCTCTGCACATGAACAATAACAATGCAATCTCGCCTCTCTGACTTTGTCTCCCAACCATTCAACTTGAACTGACCCTCTAATGCATCGGTGTCGTACTCCAGTCCTGGAGGGCCGCAGTGGCTGCAGGTTTTCATTCTAACCATCTTCTTCATTAGTGACCAGTTTTTGCTTCTAATTAACTTATTTTGCCTTAGTTTTAATTTAACTTGACTTGGGCCCCTTAGTTTTCTCTTTCCCTTAATTAGTAGTCAAACAATAATGAGACATGAAACAAGGTGCCAGCTCACCTTTGCCCATCACACAATGTCTGAAATTAAAGAAAGGTGAAGGTCTCTGTAAGGTTGATCTCTCAAATCACCAAAACATTTTGACAGTGTTCTTAGAAAAAAAACAGAAAATCAACAGTTTTGGAAATGCCTGCTGAGGCAGACTGAGAGCAGCAACAAGCCATTGTGGTGTTATGGGTCCACAGCTCGTTTAGCAAATGGCGTTTTTTTTTAAATGAATAATCAATGCACTCGCTACTGCTTCGTGAGTGGGCGTGGTGGCCATAGCAAGCCACGGGGGGATCTGCGGTGTGGATGTTTCTCACCGAGTGCACAGGTGATTGTTCCCATGGCTAATGTGCTGCAGCTGCTGTGGCCCCTCACTGTATAAAAGAAGCGCAAGTCGGTTGGGAGGAAGATAAAAAAAAGAGAAGAGAAGGAGGTTTTAGGGAAGCATGTCGGTGCAAAAGAGAGAGCCACGAAGAGCGTGTGGGTGAGTGAGCTAACGAGCACTCACGGGCAGCTGTGAGGGCCTTGTGTTAGGCCTACACCCAGGGGTTGGAGTTGCTGTTGCTCCCGCTGAGCGACCAGGTAGCGGGAGTGACTAGGGAAAGGCGACTGGCTGCGGAAGGCCGGAAAGGCAGCGGGAGTCGGGAGGCTTGGTCGGGGAATGTCCATTGTGAGCATCCTGGCCGTTGGTTTGAACCAAGTCTCGAGGCTGGGATGAGTGCCAGACCGAAGCCAGGGATCGGGAGGTCTTCAGTCTCGTGTGTGTGTGTGATTGGAAAAGGGCAGCTGTAGAGAGAGAGCGTCTCGCCTGCTACAAAGCCTAGTTGGGAGAAGCAGATGAGACGCCAGTATAGAAGAAGCACCGAGCTTGTCATTGTTTTAAAAACTGCTTCCTAGAGAACGTTTTAACCTCTGATTTTAAAGGATTGTTTTTTCTATTGTTTTTAAACCTCCACGTTTTCTTTTAATGGATTATTTATTTATATGACTTCGGAATCACTGCACATTATTTAAACACTGCTTTGTTGACTCTTTTAAATAAAAGCACTTTTGCACTTTTAGAACCATCCCCTTGCTCAATTGTTATTGCCTCAACTGTCTAGCTCAACTCGGTGACATTATCGACGGTGTAGGGTTCAAGGGCTTCCAAACAGTGATGGGAACGTGGAGCCGAACCCACATCGTCACAGCCATGGACTTAAATAACAGGTATAATTAACAGCAAGAATCAGCTTCTCAGTAAAAAACATGTTGGAGTGAAATTGGTTGCAGTTTGAAATACCAGTTTAGGTGGTCATTTGTTGGATCGTTTCACTTCTCATTTCTGTTTGGCTGTTATTTAAAGAAGAAAAGAATCAATTCAGAGGACTGAATCCTTAAAAACAAAGCAATTAACATAAAAGGTGAAGAACTTAATTAGTAGTGAAAACTGGTCACTAATTAGGAAAAAGGGTTAGAATGAAAACCTGTAGCCAGTGTGGCCCTCCAGGCCTGGAGTTCAACACCCCTGCTCTAATGTACTCATTTCTAATCCTATCCATCCTCATCACACCCAATGTGGCACACCGCATTCTAAGAAAAACACCTGCTACCTACTGTCAAATTCAGTGGCGGCTCCATCATGCTATGGGGCTGTGTGGCTAGCTCAGGAACTGGGGCCCTTGTTAAAGTCAAGGGTTGGATGGATTTAACCCAATATCAACAAATACTTCAGGATAATGTTCAAGCATCAGTCACAAAGTAGAAGTTACCCAGGAGTTGGATATTCCAACAAGACAATGACCCATAACACAGTTCGAAATCTACAAAGGCATTCATGCAGAGGGAGAAGTACAATGTTCTGGAATGGCCATCACAGCCCCCTGACTTGAATATCATCGAAAATCTATGGGATGATTTGAAGCAGGCTGTCCATGCTCGGCAGCCATCAAATTTAACTAAACTGGAGAGATTTTGTATGGAAGAATGGTCAGAAATACCTCCATCCAGAATCCAAACACTCATCAAAGGCTACAAGAGGCATCTAGAGGCTGTTATATTTGCAAAAGGAGGCTCAACTAAGTATTGATGTAAAATCTCTGTGCCTGAATTTATGCACCTGTCTAATTTTGTTATGATGCATATTGCATATTTTCTGTTAATCCAATAAACTTAATGTCATTGCTGAAATATTACTGTTTCCATAAGGCATGTCATACAGTATATTAAAAGGAAGTTGCTACTTTGAAAGCTCAGCCAATGATAAACAAAAACCCAAAGAATTAAGAGGGGTTCCCAAACTTTTTTATATGACTGTATCAACATTCCTTCTCTCCATCATATCTGCTAACTCTCTCCCCTTACCCATCATACTGCCAACATTCAAAGTTCCTATCCTCAATTCCACTCTCTTTACTTTCCTCCTCTCCTCCTGCCTCCGGACACGTCTCCCTCCCTTCTCCTTCCTCGGCCAACAGTAGCCCAATTTGGCTAACAGTACTGGTGGTGGTCGTTGTTAAACCGGGGCTTGACCGATCCGATATGGAAATTTGTATTGTTGTCCGCATATTGATTTGGCAAAAGTTTACACCGGAAGCCCTTCCTGACGTATCTCTCCCCATTTATCCGGGCTTGGGACCGGCACGAAGAAACACACTGGCTTATGCATCCCCTATGCCTGGGTTATGCACAGTACTTTCCATCTTATATCAAATAAGTGTTGCTTTGTTTTACTTGCTAAAAGACTAATAATATCCATCCATCCATTATCCAACCTGCTATATCCTAACTACAGGGTCACGGGGGTCTGCTGGAGCCAATCCCAGCCAACACAGAGCGCAAGGCAGGAAACAAACCCCAGGCAGTGCGCCAGCTCACCGCAGGGTGGACTAATAATATATTTTTTTTAAATCCTTGCAAAGGTTTGAGGTATACGCAGTAAAAGGAGCCATATGTTAACATTTACAAATGTAATTGGTAATGGCACAAATTCAGTTGATCCTCAATTACACTAAGCAAGTTTTGTACAGAGTGCTTACATTGTGGAACATATATGTAATACATATACACTTGTGATTTGTCACTCGAGCATGAACACACTAAAACTATACTGCTCACAATACTATTACTTATAAAAATGTCTATATCCATTTACTGATTATAGTTAATTTCTGTTCTGGGAAACTAAAAATCCTGAATATTATTTAGCATAAATCAGAACTTGGTTGTTTATTGAAAAAAACAATCAAATCCTTCTTGTATTCTGAGTGAAATAAGACTGAATGAAAAGACACACCTCAAGCACATGATAAGAAAGAGGAAGCTTTGCAAAAAATGTACCTAAGTGAAAAGTCAACAGGCAATGAAATATACAGTGCTAGATACACTGCCATTTCCCAATGATTAAAGCGTTGTTGCACCTCTAAAGCAAATATTTAAACAAATATGCTACAGATAGTATTCTCTTAAGCTCAGCAATATCGCTGTTTAAAGGTACTTGCTTTGTAACTTTTGTTTTTTCCATCAATTTGAGTTTCCACATAAACTTATTTTGAATTCATAAAATGCTAAATAATGTATAGTAAAATGCCTTATGTACTGTATTTACAAAGTGTGTGGTGGCATATAAATATACAATTGGCATATTTAAGTTCTGTACTATTAGTCTAAGTTTATTCTTACTCATGAGTGTAACTGGGTTTTCTTTTGAGTGAATGCAAGATAGACATGCAGTTACATTCTTAGACTCCCCTGATCCTGTTCATCCCCTTGTTTATTATTGGTGTGTGTTTGTATGGCAGTTTCACACAAAAAGGTAAGAACTAGATATAAATGTGACATCTGTTTTGTATAGTTAAAACTCTCATCAAGAAGCACTCGAGTTGATATTTTATTGACAGCACAATACTAGCAGGGCAACAGAATGAAAATGTCACCACCTCTAAGCTAGGCTACCGACGCCCAAGACTCTGCTAGTCACTAACTAAAATATGTACTGTTGGGGCCATTGCTAAATCGGAACGGGTTTAGTATGAGTGAGTTAGGAGGCGACATGAGTGTCCCCTGACACTGAGTTGTACATTGGTAACACCTGCCTTGTGGCCATTGTTATTGCTGCGATAATATACCTGAGGGAAAAAAATAAATGGATTAATGGAAGTCCGAGAAGAATCATAACTTTTTTTAAACTTTCTTTTATTTATAGGGACATGGTTCAAGAAAGAACTGATACTGTGTATGTGAGCAAAACATATATTATTTAAATATAGACTTATAGCATTGATTCTCCACCGTTTTGGTGTCACGAGCCATTTTTTCCCATTTAAATATCTTCGTGACCCAGTAAAAGAAGAAGGGGATCTCCCCTGGCAAATTGAACCCTATCATCAGAGCTGGGGGGTGTCTCCAATCCCCTTCCCCAACCCCAATGAATCTAGCGCAACTGTTAGATAATATCAATATCCAGTAATATCAATAGCAACTCGTGAACCACAGATGCCAGCCCGAGACACAAAAGCAAGTCGCGACCCAGTGGTTCAAAAATATTGACCGTATATATGTGTATGTTTTTAAAAAAATAGAGTCAGTTTTACGGTCATTTTTCTTTCTAGTGAAAATGTGGAAAAATGGTAGATGGTGACTAGAAGGCAGATGTCGCTTATTTGAAAACGTGCAGATTGCAGATGTGGGAGCTGAAGGGGATACTCGGCTGATTAACATTGTGCAAGTCCGGTTTGTCCTGATATTTCCAGTCACCTGAGTGAGTGCGGGAATCCCTGATGTGTCACATTCACCCTGCCACTCCCCGGCGTCTGTCTTAACTAATTTGTCAGTAGGAAGTAAATGGAGACTGCGCAATGTTCCGTGGGCTACGAACAGAAGGAGGAGTAGAGATTACCAGAAGAGCACACGATGACGAAACGTGTCCTGTTATTTAACATTGTGAAAGTGTGGATTGAACATCTTCTTTCCATAATTAAAAACTACTATTCCTTTACTCAGAATGAGTTCAAAAACCAAATGTAGAATTTGTCAAAAATGACAATAACATTTTAATGCAAACTCGCTATGCTTTGCTGTTTGGAAATATATATTTACAATCCTATTAGGATTTCTTAATTTCATTGAACAGAAATAAAATTAGTAAACTAATTGATATATTAATATTATATACACTTGTCAAAGCACAACAGGTATTAAACGGAATGTGCATTATAGTTAAACTGCACCGCAGATAGAAGGACTGGCGATTATGCAGTGCAATGTGAATGCTATATAGTAATCTGGTACACGTTTAAGATACTTTTGACGAGAAAAGTCATTTTAGCCCAACATTGCACGCTAATCCCTAGGCGTTCATTCCATTTCAAAAATATTAAGTTGTATTCGCTTTTTTTTTTTTTGGAAATATTGAATAATATAAGCAGCTTTATATGTTTTAGAGACGATGTAATATGATATAGCTACTGTATATAATACGATAGGAAGGTCGCGAATGTAAAATTCTGTTGAACATTATATGCCATTACAAAACATTTTTTTCAAGGTGTTAGTCGCCTGTAATAATAAGATAAAGTAGCACAAGAGGATAAAGTCGTCAATGAGTTATTCTGGCTTAAATGTTCAAGGTTTGTTTGAATGTAATATTTTTAAACGAAGTAATTTCTCTGTATTTCATAACAGGCTGTCGGCGTTGCAATGTCCTGTTCATATAGGTGTCATGCATCTTGCTCTTGCCATTCTTCTTCTTCTTCTTTGAACTAACAGTAAATGGTGTCAGTCCACGTAGTGCAGACTTTGGTGTTGCCAGTTAAACTAAACTAGACGTATTCGAGATGTCGGTAGAAAAGGAACAAAATTCAGAGAGCAAATGTGTTCCTGACGCAGGGTTAAATCGAAGAGGCTTGCACATCTGGTATGATATTTTGTAGCGTAGCATACCACTCGATGAAGATTCAGCAGCTGAAATGTGTTTGTATCTTTATCACCAACTTTCGCGTACAATTTAAAAGTAAGATGAAGCAGCACAGATAATAAACCTCATGGTAATCGATTAAAATGAACCACGAAATGTTTCATATTTTAAAAAGCACACATTAATCACAGCTTATATTCTCAAATTTACTTGATCCAAGTGAGGGGACACTAATAACATATAGGAATTAACTGCAGTATTTTACAATAAAATACTGTGATGAATAGCCATACAGCAATCTACATCTTCCGTCATAAAACAGCAAATTATTGAATATTTGTGTATGGACTGGTCCGCACTACATTGTGGGACATTTTCAATTCGTGTATATTCATTGCGTTTCTCTTCTTTGTGTTGTATGATTACAGGTAAAAGCTAAATCCTGGCACCAGGGACACTTTATATATTGTAAAAACATTACAACACTCCGAGAAACCACAGGGGCACAAGGATTAAATGACCAAATAGTGAAGTGGACAGAAGAAGAACTTTAGGGAACTTCAGAGCTCAGCCTGATGTAAAATTTGAGGGAAATAGGTGAATACACGTTTAAAAATTCCGTTAAAAATACATTACTGTGTGTTTTTATTGTCAAAAAGCTGTAATACAATAAAGGGTTAGATTATTTTAAAAACACAAAATGCATGTAAAATAACATTTCAGCAGTGTTATAGCTGTCGAATTGTGTCAATGTGTAGGACTGTTTTTATGAATAATTGTATTGCTGTAAAGTCACGCAATGAACACTAAATATGCATAAAGTTAGTATATTTGCATAAAGAACGCCCCCTTTGCTGCAATGCTTTTGCACTGTGAGAAACAAAAACTTAAAGATGGTAAGTACACTGATTTTAATGTGTGTGCTTAAGCTTTTTTTTTCGATTAACTGTTGAACAAATCCTGCATCACAAAAGTGGCCTTTCCCTTTCGACCGAGAACATGAAATAATTCTGTCAAACATTGCAAAATTCAGTAGATGAAAAGGTCTGTGTGCTTGATGGCAAAATAATGCCAGTCATTGAACTGTTAGGTGACCGATACGTTTTTAAGAACGTCTTTAAAGTGAAGTATAATATTAGAAATATTGCAGTACCTTGAATTACAGTACTACAGTTAACGTGTAAAAAAATCACGAAATTACTGTAATTCAACAGATACTGTTACATCATAATTGTGTGCTCCAGTTTACTGTGATGTCCCTAGTACTGTTGTAATATACAGTTATATGATAAAATAAAATATTATGAAAATAATGCAATTAGTAGCCAGTAATTTAGTGTAAATTTACAGTTACATTTATTACAGTGTTGTGTTAAGGTGATCGGGCCGGGATGGAAATATGGACAAGAGGCAGTCTATCGCAAGGACTCACATTGGAGAAATTTACAGCAATTAATAAATAACAATATTGATTAAAATAGGCATAGCGTATGTAAAGTACAATTTCTTAGACCAAAATACACGAGGTGTTTAGGCGCAAATTAACTGTTTATTTTTTCCAAATATAATTGAGCTCTGTAAATATGAAGCGAATTTCAACTTCTTCTTTTATGTACATATTACAATTCAATCGTCATTTAGAATCACTAAGAGTTGATTGGACCAGCACATTTGCTACTTTCTTCTTTTATTTATGGTCACAGAAAACGTCAGAGAAAGTTTTTTTTGACAATTAAAAAAATCGGTCTTTCTAACAACAAAAAGATTATTTCAGTTACTTACAATCCCTGAATTGTAAAATATACAGGTATGCATGCCATTCTGCTATACGGCGTGTCATTGCGCGTCAAGAATTTGTATAGCAGGCTTTTGTTTTAGAGAAAAGAGGCTGAATTAAATTCGTTCGACTAAGTGCAATGAAACGGAACTCTGATTTATGAATGATATTCTAAGATCTTTGTTAATAATATGTTTATTAATTCTGTGATCACAGTGGCTGAAGTTGGTGTCGATGTTCGCGGCCTGTTCAACCATGCAGTGCCAAATATTCAGTCGGTCAGAGTTATTTACTCTCTTAAAAATAATATCCAATGGCATTTTATGGTTCTTTACTGGGTTGTGTATTTTTAGAAAAATTGCTTCACAATGAACATTTTTCATTCTGGAAACAGTTCTTTGTATATAGGAACTTGGTTCTTTGTGCTTTGAAAAACAGATAAAAAAAGGAAATCTTCCATATTTTGTAGGGAATGCAGCAGGACACTAACAGATGAGGAAACCTGCATGGACTTTGCCTGTGTTGCAGTACGCAGCAAAAGTCCTTTTAAAATTATGATCCATTAGTATTCTACAAATCTGTTACCATCATTTTTATTTTCCGTATGGAGCCTGCTATAGTAAATAAAGGTTCTTTCTGGAACCTTTATGTGGATGGATCTTTTGGGAACTAAAAATGGTTCCTCAAATCGCTCTGAATAACCGTTCTGGCACTGTTATTTTTAAGTGTGTAGCGCAAGATATGTTGCATCCTCAGCAGACGATTAATCTTTAAACCTTCACAATTGATTGTTCACATCACTTACACATTAGGGGCGTTTTCACTGCTTGGAGTTGGTCTAAAGAAACAGAACATATACTGCTCAAATAATCAATTTTTAGTTTCACTGATTTTCTGTGAAATGGATGAAATGCAGAAGTCCACTTAACCATTACCAGTTAAAATTGGGAAAGCTATACGCCCATTATTACATTTCATAAGCATTTGTTCCATTCTGACTAGTGGATTTAAAAATAATTCTTTAAATCATGATTGTATTTTTTACCTTCACAAAACATAAATTCATTTCAGCTGAGGCGTAATTATTAAAAATGAAGTAAACGTGCTTTAAGAGCGTTGTTATATACACCAATCCTCTTTTTTTTCCTCCTGTCGTACAGATCAAAGGCCTACATGTAGCGTGTTCTGTACCAACGCATGCTCTGCGTGCAGGTAAACGTATTGTTTAGATTCATTTTTGACAATTTTGTCCACAAAAAGGCAACACGAACTTATCCTTCTTTTACTAAAATCTTCTATTTATTTATTTATTTATTTATTTATTTATTAATTTATTTATTTGCGAAGTCAGGGTTCTGGCGCCATGAAGCGGGTGCGCTAACTGAGACAAAACCACTTGTGTTTAAAATAATACATCGAGCATTAATAAATAACAGACGCAGTTTATCAAAATGCACTTCGTACTGAGAAAAAATACATCCGTTTACTTCTCGCGATCACATACTAAAGATCCATTTATAAAATATGGTTCCACTTAGTATGCAAAATGACTGTTTTGGGCCATTGTAAATTAACCTGACAAAACCAGCTTTCGTTATGTTAATTTTTTTAAGTTGTACACGTGTAATTAATTTATTCCAGTTTATCTTAAAAGATTTTAGCTTGCAGATACATTTGCCTATCCAAACACATTTCTTTCTCGTGTATTTATTTTATTCCTAGCAACACCTGGCGCAAGCTAACATTCACGCAGGCTTGTCGACGTGAACTCGCCATTTAACCTGAAAGAGAGCGATTTTGGAGTATGGAAAAGTACAGTACACACAGAAAAACCCAGCGAACAGTGAAATTAAACGTTTAAAAGTCAGGTGATCATTTATGATCTCATGAACCAATTAATACAGAGACCATCACTCCAGCAGGTAATTGTGCGATGCTTTACGGATGCTTTTTCTATGGGTTTTCAGACCCCGGGTACAATATGGCCATATTTCGAAAATCATTTCCACTTGGCTAATGAAATGAGGCACGTACTTTAGCTTCCTGCTTCCTATAATTTGCCTGAATTAGGTGTGTCTGGTTACGCTTTCACGGAGCAGCAAGGTGGTTAATTTCACCCCTGACTTAGCTGTTGACTCATGTTAGGTCCTATGGAGTTGTAACAAATGCTGACACAGCCCCAACCTGCATGACCTTGGCACTCCTTGGATTTTCCTAACAAATGAATCTGTCTGTACGCTCCAGAGGTGGGGCCACTTCAGGTGAATGAGCTGTCATATATAAGTTCCTTGTGAGCTGCAGAGTTCTCACTGATGCCTCGTGACTGAACTTCTTACATGTAAAAAGTTTACTTGATTTTGTGATTTTAACATTTCTATGGAAATCGGCACTTGTCAAAGTGATATTTTTGCTTTGCTAAATTTTTGTGCTAAGTGATTTCCAACTTATTTATTTTTTAGATTTTTTTTATCTCCTGAAGTTCCTGGATTTGGCACCTTGCTCAATCAAATGTTTTCAAACATGCCATTGCTTCGTAAAAGTATGAACAGTGGGACGAAGAAGGCCTTGATTGTGTCAGTGGGAGCATTTCACAAGCCTGACCTGCCATCTCGAAGTGGCTCCAAAAGAGATACCAAGAGACTTCATAAAATTCTGACAAAACTGGGGTTCAAAGTCACTTTGTTAAATGACCTGACAGCAGAAGAAATTTATGAAGAATTTCAGAATGGTATGTATAAAAGGAAAAAGATATAAGCTGTGCTGCAGTGTGCCGCAGCTTTTTTGTGTGTATGTGAATTATATATTGACAAAGCCTGCAGCATTTGGAAATCATTGTTGAAATGTTTAATCTTTTGCATATTTAGGCTAGTAGCATCTCATCATCAGTTGGTATGACTGGGGGCATATGTGGTTGGTTTTTCCTTCAGCAAATGATTTAACTCCACTTTGCCATTCCCATGCTGTCACGCGCTTACTGCATATGTGACATAGTAGCACCTGGCTCGTGATGAGATAAGGAGAGCAACCTTCAGTCAGGCCACTGACTAGGTGTAATCACTACTTACTGGACAGGAAAGAACACCCTTTTTGTAATGCTTTAGAATAGAAGTGATGTTCTCTTGGATGTGAAGCAATTGAATATTTAATAAGTGAAATAGATTTGGAAATCCGGAGAAGGAGCTTGGCCACTTCTGTCTAAATGTATGTAGTGTTCTGAGCTTGTAAATGGAAGGGTGATATAGAAGAATACATCAAAGTGAATTTAGGGTGTTGTGCAGTTGTTAATTGGCCTTGTATAAGTAAGTGTGATTGTGAGCACAAATTTGTCCAATGATGGACTGGTATCCCATCTAAGACTAATTCTAGCCTTTAGGAAGATACTGTCATTATAGCTGCTGTACCCCGTCACCTTGATCCTGAATTGGATTAAACAGATCCAGAACATAAATCAAAATTTAGGAGTCCTTATTTTGAAATGTTTGGTCTACTCTTCATTCCTAAATCTGCTTTTCCTTTTGTTCATCCTCTGATGCCTCCTTCATATTAATGAAGAATACATTGAAACCCTTTATTTTAGGTACTGCATGCCCTTCAGGAATTGAAAGACAATGCTTGTATCTCCACATTCTAAGTGACACTATAGTTCCCTTAGTCTAGGGCTTCCTTTGCATTTAGAGGTTTTATTTCCAAATAGGACCCAATTTGTTCTTGATTGGTCACTCCCAATTATCTTGAAGTGTTTAGAGTACAAGTATTCAGTACTCCAATTGTGGTTGCACTTTCTGTGGTATGTGCATCATCTATCCATTTTCTTATTAAGAGTAAACTAGCTGTGCATTACCCAACTTTGCCTGCAAAATGTTTTAAGATGGCAGGCCTCATTTATACTTGTTTGGGTTGATAAGATGTATCAGGAGTACTATGTAAGTAACTGAGAACTTTTCTGTATACCATATTTAATTTTTCTTTTTTGTTTTTTTCTTTTTTTTTCTCCCATTATACAGTATCCTTGCTTTTCCTGGTGACTTGGCTTTTATTGATGGTTATTGCAAAACACAATTTTGGTGTAAAAGTGTGTTCTTTAAAATTCAAACAAGTAATTGGTAGTAATAATGGAAATTTTGGGTATAAATATCATTTCACCCTGTAGTGAAGCCTAAAAATGCGTCAGCTTCAGTCCTCTCCAGTAATCATGTATCATTACAAAGTTTTTGGAGGGTTTACATCAAAAGCAGTATACACAGAATTGTACTTTCATTTATTTTATTCAATACAGTATTGGGGAATTAACTTTAGGGACCGTGATGTGTGGAGTGTTTTGTGTGTTTCTCTTCATTTCCTTTTATAAATTGTTCATCTCTCTTGCATCTTGAATATAAACTTAACCTAGGAACAAGAGGGGAGAGGCTGATGCTCTCATCATAGATGGGGATCTGCTTTCAGAGTTGGTTTTGATGTGGTGAAATGGCATCTCTTCTAGAATGGGTTCCTATTGTTGGAGCAAGCTGACAAGGCAGGGGCGCCCTCAGCCCCAATGAAGGGACTCAGAGACTTCAGAACAGACAGCAGAATTAAGCTTTAATATATGGCGTCCATACAGACTCACTTAAGATGGAACAATGAACAAACGACTAAAAGCAATTCTTACATTTATTACAATTCTTATCACACAAGTTATTATTCATCCTCATCTGACTCCTAACATTCCATTACTCTAGTCCTGCCTCTAATTGATTCCACCAATAACTCTTGTTTGACACCCCTTTAATTATCTTATCTGTCTGATAAGGACTATTCTTGTTTGCTACTATAATTTACAGCTAAAGAGTTCACATTCTCTCTCTCTCTCTCTCTAAGCGATCATCTTTCCCCAGCTCTCCTGCACGTCTAACCTTTGGCTTAATAAACTATTGGTGGTTTCTAGCTCATACAGAATAATAAAAAATATGTAGGCATAAGTCTTTTTAATTCTAACTCTTACATCTTACTGCTTAGTTAAATATAGTGTCTAATGTTCTCATGTGCTTATAATACTTTTCTAATACATAGAGATTACTAATTTTAAGAATACAATTTTCTATACTATTTGTCGCCTTTGTCTCAAAAAATACATAAAAATTTTGTCATTGTAGGAACAGGTACTTTTAGTGTGTGTATATGTATATATGTATATATATAATATATATATTTTGGAATGATTAGGATTTGTAAAAGACGTCATAACTCAACAAGGCAGAGAAAAAGTAAGGGTTTTCTTCAAAGAGTGGACACATTTCTGTCCTTCTTTTAGGTGATGTGAATATTCACTTTGATCACACTTTAAATTTTAATTTGTATGTTTTTTTTTATTTTTTATTTTTTCCTCTCACCCAGCCAGCCGTGAACCATTAGGGGAGTGTTTTCTTACTGTCATATCAAGCCATGGCGAGGAGGGCAGAGTGTATGGAGCAGACTGCAAACCAGTGAAGTTGGCAGACATCTTTAGCTTTTTCGATGGCCCCGCAACAAAAGCGATACCCAAATTGTTCTTTGTCCAGGTAGGAGGTCACTCCTTCCATAGCAGTAAATTCTCCACCATTTTGTATATAGCACCTTTTATCTTGAGCAGTGGCTAAAAACCAATCCATCAATTGTCAAATTCACTGAAGCCTATTACAGTTGTATCTAGTGCAATGCAGGAATCGGTTTTGAATCGGCTACACTTACACGCTCATTCTCCCATAGTCACCCTTCAGTGTCAATTTAGAATCACAAATCAACTTAACATAGTCTTCTATATGGTAGGGGGGAAACCCACACAGTTGCTGACAGAAATGAAAACTCTAATTTTTATTAAGTGTACTTGTGAGCCTAGTGTATTACACAATAATTGCATGTATTTTGCAAAAGTAAAGAGTATATGAAAATCATGCAATAACCACAAAGGATAGAAGCTGACGCAATACAACATGTTTGCAATGGCTTATAGGTAGTTTCAATAAACACAGCACAGCACTCTGCTCTTAGTCGAAGGTCTAATGAACATGGATAAATTGATGTAGTATTGCACCTTGTCGAACAACAAAGTGTAGTGAAATTTCTTTGAGTAGAGGGAGTGAAAGCTGCTGAAATTCAAATCTGTAATGCTCAATACTGAAATGAAAATGGCACAACTCAATGAAACATTTATAAATGTGTATAAATGTCTACAGTGGGAAGAACAGCATAATCGATGAAGCTTGATTTTGTCGACCATCAACATCACACACACAAACCCATATCAACATAGCAAATGCCTTCATCAGAGAAGAGTGCCAGTTTTCTGCTGTTGCTGCATATTTGGATATCATCTATGAATCTGCAAGTTTCATAGTGAATGATGATGTGGGGTACCGTAAAGTTTGCGCAAGACAGATATACAAACACCTTACTGATCTGCACAACCAACAGCGTGTGAATGTTAAAAACCAATTACTGAAACATTATGAAGAAGATCCAAATATTTTGGAGTGGATTTTCAATTAAGATAAGACATGGGTCCATCACTATGACCTGAAAAGCAAGAAACAAAGCATGCAGTGGAAAAATGGCCATCTTCCCCAGTAAAAAAAACAAAAAAAAAAAAAACTACAGCTCTCCACTAATAAAATCATGTTGATATTCTTTTGGGACATGAAAGGTTCTATTGTGGTGCATTTTCAGGAACTCTGACAATCGGTGACCAGTACAACATACTGTGATGTGCTTAGAGTGGACCTGAAACCTGCAATGCACAGCAAAAGAGGAGGGATGCTGTCTAAAGCAGTCTTGCTGCTCCATGACAACACACATCCCCATGTAATGGCCATAATGGTGGAGGTAATGCAACAGATGCAGTTTGATCATCTTCCACATCCCCCTGACAGCCCTGATCTAGAACCATGTGGCTAGAGACTTAGTGTCTCTATGTAGTTGCAGGTTCACCTCTGATAATGAGCTTGAGGATGTGGTTCAAATATGGATTCAGAAGCAGCCAAAAGGCTTCTTCTCCCAAGGACCAAAGAAGTTAGTGTAATGATACAAGAAGTGTATCAACCTTCAGAGAGACTATGTGGAGAAGTGCTAAAGCCAATATTAAAGTTGCCTTTTCTTTTTGATTCTCCCATTTTCAATTCTACCTATTCACAGTCTATCCCTGCTCCATCAGGTTTAAGGCTCTAAGTAGCCCTGGAAAGGATGCCAGTCTATCACAGGCCCACTCATGCATGCGCCCACACACACACATTTGGAGTACCTAGAAGAAATTCCCCACCATGTTGAAGAATGTGCAAACTTCACTCAGAGATCGATGGGGCATGTGAAGCAAACTCAGAATTTATGAGGTAGCAGTGTTACAAATATCATATGACAATGAAATATAATGTAAACATGATACATAATGGAGAAAATGTAAATAGAAAAACATACTTTGTATTTGAACAAATATTATCACAATATGCTGGAGAAAAATCAACAAGACAACAGTATGACTATAGTCTACAGCTCTTTCCTGCATTAGAAGGTCTTCTAACAACAAGCTTTCTTTTTCTTTTTTTTTTTTGCTTCATTACTCAGTAGAATTGGAAAGAGGTTTATTAACACTTATTATTATTCCATGACATGCCAAAGAGTTATAAAAGTATCTGGTGGGTCATTTAAAGATGCTAGATATGCCAGTTGTTCATCTTTAAGCAGTTTGAACCTTTTTTTTGTGTTATATTTAAAGGTGAATTATTTTCTTTCAGGCTTGTCGTGGTCAAAACCTGGATGGTGGTGTTGAGGTTGACTCAGCGATGACTACAGAGGAGGAGGAGGAAGAGTGTAGCTTCTCTACCTATCTCTCAATCCCAAATGAGTCTGCAGTTTGTTTTGCCACAGCTCCAGGTGAGCTCAGCAGCAAAAGTAGGGCCAACAAATTGGAAAAGAATGAATAAAGAATAAAAAGAGTTAACTTTCTAACTAACCATTTTAGATAAAGTGACCAATAAATCACAAGTACATTTGGCTAATTAGGTGACTTGCTTGGGGTCGCGGAGTAATTCAGAGTTGGGAGACTGAACTAACATGATCTGTTGTATTATTCATGGAAAGTGACTTAAGTGGGAATGTGACCACTAGCTGCTATCCACCTTAATAAAAGGATAAGCATCTGTATCTCTGTGTCCTTCCACTTGTAATGTCTCTGTCATTCCAACAAATGTACACCAGAAACATTTGTTGTAATAAAATGTATTGTATTTGTTATTCCAACAAATGGCACATCACAAACTTTAACACTGCTTTTAAGAATCCTATGCTGAATGGCATATAATAGAGACATATGCATTGCATTTGTCATTCCAACAGATGAAACACCACAAACGTTTATAGTAATGCATTTTTTTATACAAATGTTTGTGATGTGTCATCTGATGGAATGACAAATGCAATGCATTTTATTACTACATGCATTACAAAAGACTTTCCAATAGATGGACTGCAAATATTAGTACTGAGGTCTATGTTACATACTTAGATTTCAACCCATCTTAAACAGGTAGCACAGATGGAATAAAACTAAAGTACAATGGTAGTATAATAATTTAGTTTTGAGTGCTGCCTCTAGATCAAACATTCTAAGTTTGTATCCATCACCTAGTTATGTTTCGTGTAGAGTTTGCAGGTTCCTCTCATGTACTATGGTTCTTGTTCCACATTTCACAAACATGCATGTTTGAGTTACAGATGATTGTACTTTGGCAGAGTATTGATATGCATGTGAATGTTCCATGTGATGGACTGATGCCATATCCATGATTAATTCCTATTTGTCTTGTTTTTGCTTTGAGTTGGCCAAAGCCTAATTGGGATTATTTTTTTCTGGTATATTTTAATCCCAACCTGAGTTTATCATAGTGTTGGAAAGTGGCAATGTGTATGTCGGTCAGATATTCAAGGAACAGGATTAGAAATTAGTACATTAGAGGGTCAGCTCAGGTTGGATGGTTGGGAGACGAAGCCAGAGAGCCGAGATTGCGTTGGTTTGGACATGTGCAGAGGAGAGATGCTGGGTATATTAGGAGAAGGATGCTAAGGATAGAGCTGCCAGGGAAGAGGAAAAGAGGAAGGCCTCAGCGAAGGTTTATGGATGTGGTGAGAGAGGACGGGTGTAACAGAGCAAGATGACGAGGACAGAAAGATATGGAAGAAGATGATCTGCTGTGGCGACCCCTAACGGGAGTAGCCGAAAAAAGAAGATGATATATGACAATTATATTATAACTACTTCTACTACTACTACTACTAACATTCATGGGCATTTTTATTATTTTCATTATAGGGAAACTACCTAACTAGTGAGAGTATTGATATACTGAGGGCATGATGATGGTTAGGCACTCAAATATTACACTGCAATTCTTTATGTCACTAATTAGTTGCTTTCCTGACATCATCTTGTTTCTTAGATTTTTGGGAAAGTTTTACCTTCAAGGTGATTCAGAATTAATTGCAATTAGGATTTGGATGATTCTTGTTTGCAATCTAATTTTCAATAATTAAATAATGAAGGACACTTTTACTTGTGTAGATTCTAGTTTCTTGCAATGAATGTTTTGGTTAAAGAGTTTGGGAATACATCCCGTTAATTAATTCAAGTTTGACATTAATAAACCTTAGTGGTTATTTGATTAACGTAATATCGGATTAACCGTTCTTCATGTTTAATATATTTCACTTTAACTTGCTCTTTGAATCACCTCTTGCTTTCCCAAAGTAAATCCAAAGTATGGGATTTTGTTAGGTGTTGTGTCATCCACATTATTTCCCCAATGTTTATGGCCCAAACGATTGTATACATTTTATTATGATGAAACCAGACTATGCAAAGATGTGGCATGGCGGTCATGTACAGTAACAATAAACCCTTATAGCAGGTTTCTACCAGCAGACCATGATGCTCTGTGCCAGCTCTTCTTAAACTTTTTTTTTTTTTCTCATGACCCAGTTTTGCCTTTTTTAAGTCTTGGAGACCCAGAATCACTGCCAAACGTCACCATAGGAGTTGGGATGGGGATTGGTTCTCCTTGGAGAATGATCTGCTATGATCTGTTTCAGCCAATGGTGTTTCCTTAACCTGCCCAGGACGACACATCACAAGACACTCCACAAACCATACACATCCCTTTCCCATTAAAAGGGTTGATGATTGTGAATCACAACACTGCACAGCTCAAATACAAACAAGTGACCCCAAAATGTGATGCATCCCATAGTTTTAGAACCTACGCTCCATGCCCATTCCTGCCAGGATAAACAGTGGACCCTTATAATCCTCAATTGTATTAAGAAAGACTGAGAATGTCGATCCCATCCATAAGTAAGCCAGTTGTACAACAAAAACAAGTAGGTATAGATGTTATGATACTCTGCTAGGCTTTGGCCTCTAGCTATGAGTTGTAGTGAGCAGATCTGGAAAACAAACACATGAATTTCTGTTTATTGTTGTTGTTGTTGTTATTATTAATGGTACTTGTATAAACTTATTGATTTGTTTCCTGGGGCTCCATGTTACTGAAGTGTTCTGTGAAGCAGTAGACAACATGACGGATCTTTTCAGTGGATTAGTAAAAAGATAAGAATGACATTTTTGTCCCTTTGTTTCTTTCAGGCTACGCTGCTTTTCTGAATCTGACAGGTTCGGTATTTCTGCAGACATTGTGCGACATTTTGGAAGAGGAGAATGGCTGCAATTTGGAAGTGAACCAAATCGCCACACAGATCAACTACAGAGTGGCGTATCACTATCAGGCAAAAGGACAAGAATTGACGGGGAAGAAGGAAATGCCATGCTTTGTTAGTCGTCTCACCCTTCCAACTTTTCCTTTTGCAAAGAGTTGCAAAGAAAGGAGCTTCCCTCTAGCTATTGAAGACTGTCACTCCAGCACCCTACACTGCAGCTCCTCCCGTAAAAAGTCAATCAGCTAAGATGGAAGGATTCAGTTTAAGGGTGTAATTTTGATTAACAGACAGATCACTGAAACAGACAAGAAAATCTGTTATGTAATACTAAAACAGTTTCATATGCTGTACGTTTTTGAGGAAGTAAAACTCGCAGCAAAAAAAGATCAAAGGCCTTCACAGAAGCAACCTGGAGCCTTTTGACAAACTGTGTCTCACTTCATTGTGTGTGATCATCTCTACAGAGACCGAGAGAGAGAGACATTATGTATGCAAAGAAAATGTCTTCACAATGTATAATTGTGGCAGACCTCGGAATACAGGATGGATTGGCAGGGAGCCCTGGCTATGTGAATCCAATCCATCGTATGCACTTTAAGACTCATATAAAGGCGATGTGAGCATTAACTACAGATAAACACTGACGTTACAAAACATAATTTGCACGTTTGTGAAAATACTGATGCTTGAAATAAACACTTTGTTACAGAGGAGCTCTTTGTGATTCCACTGTATTTTAGATAGAAGAGGTTAGCAACACAAAGGATCACATTTTTCAGTTGAAATGGCGAACACTGACAAGTGCTTTGATTTTGCTTCCCTGCATACTGTTAGCCACTACAGAGTATAGATTATTTATTTTCTAGCTATTTAGCAATATTTGAAACTAGATTAGATAAACTTTAATAATTCCAAGGAGAGAAGAACTTCATGTCCAGGGTTTGTTCCAGTCTTGCATCTGATGCCACCAGGTCTTGGTGGCCCAGAACCAGATTAAGTGCACTTGAGTATGATATTCTATATTTATGATGGTAAATATTGTAATGCAGTCATAATTCTCATTGTGTTTATTTATTATTTTTCATTTTAATTGTGACGAATAAGACTACCTCATAATTACTGAAGAATTAAGCAATTCCGGTATTTTATTTTTGAAATCTTGAATTTATAATGTCATGCTGTTCATTGATGTTTTCTCTAGTAAATGTCTTTTGTTTTTCCTCCACAAACCTTTGATGGTGTTCTTGTGTGAACATGACTGTCTCACAGCTCCAGAGACATGGACTCATGCCCCCTGTTCAGCTACTCTTTATTTGAAATTTCCCTATCATAAACCCTCAAAGAGCTTCTCCAAATACTTCAAAATTTAAGAGATGCGGGTGAGTCTAATCTGGGCTGGTAAAAGTGAGTATTGGAGGAATTCCTTTGTTGGACTAACAGTCTGTCCAAGGTTGGTTCCTGTGTAGTGTAGCTGTGTGTCCAGCAGTGGGCGCTTGTTCCTGAAAAGGGGAATGCTGATGACTGTAGCTCTGGTTCAGCAGAGGCAGCAGGAGGCATTGTTCTTACAGACGGCTTCTAGCTAACCATTATAAATACCCGCATATTTTACATATTCAATGAGTTACTTGTGAAAATTTCCAGATATGGATGACTACCATCTGACCTATTTGAATATCTTGTTCTGTATATGGGCTGTGCTGTTCTAAGATTCAAACGAAGCACGTTCTTTTGACTGTCTGTGTACAGTGCACCTGCCATAATCACATGAGCCTGCCTGAAGAACTGTCTTTACTTCTAGCTGCATGTATACTTAACACAATCACAATTAGAAAATGGTTATTTTTGAATTCTGGTTACAAGCTTTTATTGGATCTGCCTTCTCGTGAAACTGCAGTGGAAACATCAAGTGCAGCAAATGGATGAATGATTTTTTACCTTTATGTACTACTCACCACCCTGTTGTGGAATGGTGCTCCATTCAGGGATTATTCCTGCCTTGCAGTTACTGCTTGCTGGGATAGACTTCAGCTTCTCCACGATAAACGGGTGTAGAAAATGGATGGATGGAAAGAATAAATCAAGTAGAAAATGGCTGTTAAACTGGCAAAGAGAAAAAGAGTAACAAATCTTTAGTGGATGTTTTGCTGACTCATGGCTTCCGCAACTTGGAGTCATCCAGTCAACTATTAATTCTGCATCATATTCAAGTGTGCTTGGGGAGATTGAGAAACCACCTGTTCAAATGAAGTTTAAACCTTTAAATGCTCTGAAGCACACTAGCAAATCTACCAAGAAATGGCTCAAAAAGAAGAAATGGAGGGTTAAGGACTGGGCTAGTAAAAGCCCCAATTTGAATCCCTTAAAATGCCGTGGGGGATTTGAAAATGAGCAGCACATGTAAGAAAACCCACAAACATCTTGTAAATAATGGAATTTAGCCAAAAAAGAGTTGTCAAAAATTTCACCAAATTCATGTCAGAGGCTGGTGGGCAGTCATGCAAAAGCCTACAAGAAATCATTTCTGTTAAAGGTGGCAACACCAGCTACTGAGACCAAGGGTGTGCTTGATTCTACTGCAGTAGACCACCGCATCACTCTCTCTCAAATACCACTGACTCACTCATCACAAAATCACCCGAAACCATGAGAACTTGGGAACTTGAAATTTGGAATGTAGGTTACCCTTAGCACATAGGTGCTCGTCAAGAAACGGTTTTAAAAATTTCATGGTCCAAGCACGTTCTGTCTGTATGTCTGTCCGCTTTTCACAAGAGAATTACTTAACGGATTTAGATCTGGTTGTTTTCTATAATTTTCTTGAACCTTCCGGTTGATTTTTCAACTTCTCTCATTGTGTTAAGTACCATAGTTCGCTTGCGGTATCGATGCATTTATGCAAATCCAAGAGAGTGGCTGTGGGCCGAGAGCAGGAGGGCAGGGCCTTCCGCCTTTCCTCGCCAGCCTCTCTTCGAGTTGGTCTACGTCTCGCCATGTGTTGGAGTGCACCTTGCCTCAGCTTAGCTAGCGATACCTGTTTGTTCAACAGACATTATCATCTACAGATTGTTAAGGAGTAACGTTGGACGTTTTTGAGAGAGAGATCAGAGCTCCATGTGTTTTAGAGGGTAGCTGCTGATTGTCAGAGATATCACGGCCATGTGCTTTTCTCCCCATGCAGGAAACACCTTCCCATCAGAGCTGAACACAATCAGGTATAGTGGCAATGTCTATTGATTGTTAAAGTTTCTCCCTTATTTAATACTATGTGGTCGAAGCCATAGGGTACAGCTAGTTATATACATACATACACACACACACACATTATATATATATACACATTTTAAATAAATGATTGAAAAAATGTACTTGTATTTTTATTCACGTTATTATTTTCATCTGCAGGTGCTGTTGGTATGAAGGTCTACTGTTAGAATGTATATGTTGAAAAAGTCAACCATTTCCATGGGGTGTACTTACTTTTTCACATAACTGTGTATATACAACTTTTTTTTTAAGTAACTATTGAAGAGTTTCTTCCATGATTATTCTGAATTGTTCTAAATAATTAAAAAAATGATTACTCATTCATTCTGTGGCACAGCAGTTTGAAGTGTTTTGTCACTTCCATTGAGCTTTCGTCTCAAACCTGAACCCAGATAGTCACCTGTGTGGAGTCTGAACAATAATATGAAAGCATTCTGAATCATTTGTTCTATGTTAAAAAGCATTATTAAAACCTTTGTTTAAAAATGAATTTATTTACTTTATAATATTTGATCAAATCTCTACAATGTTCCATTAATTCATTAATCTGTCAATGAATCCACTGATTGTCCTTTTATGTTTTTTTTAAGCAAGCCTTATATAATACAGCACAGTGTTTATATGTACTTATAATGATTGGCAAAGAATCAAAAATCAGAGTATTTAGTAGCTTTTGTAATTATGAAGAGGGAGTGTGGAGTACATGGTGTCCTGGAGGTCACGGTTGTAGCAGTGCACTGTGCACTTGAGGGTAAATATTTGTCGATCCCATCCGATCTGTAAGCCAGTTGTACACTCAGTGCACTACTAACACATTCTGCCATCCAGACTGCGCTTATAGATAACACTTTGTACTTTGCCCCATGTCTGCATGAGATCTCTTTTTTTCCTGGTTTAACTTCCATATCTCAAAGACAGGATAACTGATCATTTTATATTGGCCCAGTGTGAGTGCACACATGAATGGACATTGCATTGGACTTGCACCTGTCCAAATGTGGCTCCTGCCTTGCACCTCCAGCCCCTGTGACCCTGATCTGTATTAAGTAGGCATGAGAATGTAATGTGCAAAA
Source organism: Polypterus senegalus (assembly GCF_016835505.1). Taxonomy (NCBI): domain Eukaryota; kingdom Metazoa; phylum Chordata; class Cladistia; order Polypteriformes; family Polypteridae; genus Polypterus; species Polypterus senegalus. Next base: position 47,301,645 of record NC_053164.1, read on the forward strand.
AAAGAGAAAAAACAGACCTGCTTTAGACTCCCTAATAATGAATTTAAATTATATGAATCTCTTGAAATTTTATATCAATTAATCATATATTAATCCATCCATCCTCTTCTGCTTATCCGGGGTCGGGTCGCGGGGGCAGCAGCTTAAGCAGAGAGGCCCAGTCTTCCCTCTCCTCGGCCACTTCTTCCAGCTCTTCCGGGAGAATCCCAAGGCAGCCAGGAGACATAGTCCCTCCAGCGTGTCGTGAGTCTTCCCCGGGGCCTCCTCCCGGTTGGACGTGCCCGTAACACCTCACCAGGGAGGCATCCAGGAGGCATCCTGATCAGATGCCCGAGCCACCTCATCTGACTCCTCTCGATGCGGAGGAGCAGCGGCTCTACTCTGAGCCCCTTCTGGATGACTGAGCTTATCACCCTGTCTATTAAATATATTAAAATATATCTTATTTAATCATATCAAAGTGAGCCTGAGGGGTTGAAGCTGAACCAGAAAGGAACATCACCATAATGATGTTATGATCAGGGTAATGATAATCTATGGGGTGCCAGTCCATCTCAGGATATTGAAACATTAATATTATAAATATCTATGTAAATGATGGTTAATAGTAATCTCATATGTTCCATATAGTCTGTAGTGTTTTACTCAGTTTTATATAATCTTGACTGTCATGCATCGTGAGGGTGTGTCAGTGACGACACTACAGTCATGTGGCACGATTCCCCGAGGGTCATCTGACTCGCAGGATCCTCATTGTTGAGGACTTGAGCAACTGGACCAGTCCAATGGCACGTCCACGTAACACCTGGCTGTGGCAGATAGACGGTCATTTCGGAGGGTAGGACTGGACCACATGTCGCCCTGGGGGGATGCCAACCAGGATCTCAAGCTGTTTTGTCGTGTAGCCAGTGAGTGTAATGCGCTATACCAGTGCATGCTCCCCAACCTGACCTTACCTGACTTGACATGCATTGTGAAGTATTCATTTATTCATCAAGCATTTCATCATAAAATATTGCTTGAATACTGTATTTTTGATAAAGTATTTTTTATGTATTTGTAAGAAGTTATAATTCAGCATTATTTTGGTTTGTTAGTTTCAAAAATGGGTATCATTTGTTAATAGCCCCATCTTCAGACAATGTGTATATACAGGTACTGTATATACCTGTATTTTATTTCCTTATTGCTCAGAAGGCCTCAACAGGCATGTTTTTCAGTTCTGAGTCCAATGTAAGCACGACAACAAAACACTTTAGACGGTGGAAACAGAGAGGCCACTTGAAGTGTTGTCAGCAAGGCACTCGCTCCGTGGGGCCTTTAACAGCTGGTAAACAATCTCCTTATCTGTCTCTCCATGCAAGCCAGTGCTATTCATCCATTTGTCCACTTTGTACTAATGATTTAGGGTTAGGGTGTTGGAGCCTTTCACATGAATGTGGGCACAGTGACCTTTTTAAGGAAGTCACTACACACTGGGGAATTTCTGAAAGACTGGAAACTGGCAAACATTATCCTGTTATGTAAAAAGAGATTGACTGGGCAGATCCAAGCAACTATAGGCCAGTAAGCTTAATGTGCATCACAGGAAAACGAATGGAAGGAGTTATTAAGGATAAGATTGAGCAACACTTGGCACGAACAGGAGTTTTACTAAAAAGTCAGCAGGGGTTCAGAAGAGGGAAGTCATGTTTTACTGACTTGGTGAAATTCTGTGAGGAAGCAAACAAAGGATACGATCAAAGTGGAGCTTATGATATTATTTATCTGGACTTTCAGAAAGCATTTGATAAGGTGCCACAAGAGAGGGGGGGCATCAAACTAAAATAAGTGGGAGCTAAGGATGGGTACGGAATTGGCAGGGACGCAGGAATTAGAGGGTGAGGGTGAGAGGAACCTTATTACAACTGACAGGGGTCAGTGCTAGGGCCGCTGCTATTGTTAATAAAAATAAAAGATTTGGATAGGAATGTAAGTAACAAGCTGGTTAAGTTTGCATCTGATACCAAGATAAGTGGATTGGCAGATAATCTACAATCCATTGGACAACTTGGACTTGGACAGATTTGTGCCAGAAATTTAATGTAAATAAATGTAATATATGTCCATGTAGGAAATAAAAATGTTAGGTTTAAATACTCAATGGGAGGTCTGAAAATTGTGATTATGTCGCATGGGAAGGATTTAGGAGTTGTAGCGGACTCTACACTGTCAACTTCCATACAGTGTTCAGAAGCCATTAAGAAGGCTAACAGAATGTCAGGTTATACAGTATAGCGCCCTGATGTGTGGAGTACAAGTCACAGGAGCTTTATAACACAATGGTGAGGCCTCATCTGGAGTCCTGTGTGCAGTTTTAGTCTCCAAGCTATGAAAAGGAAATAGCAGTGCTGGGAAAAGTCCAGAGAAGAGCAACCAGTCTTATTCCAGGGCTACAGGGGATGAATGACGAGGAAAGATTAAAAGAGCTGAGCCTTTTCAATGTTAGCAAAAGAAGATTAAGAGGAGACATGCCTGACATGTCTAAAATTATGAAAAGAATTAGTACAGTGGATTGAGGCTGTTAGGGTGGCGCAGTGGGTAGCGCTGCTGCCTCACAGTTAGGAGACCCGGGTTCGCTTCCTGGGTCCTCCCTGCGTGGAGTTTGCATGTTCTCCCCGTGTCTGCGTGGGTTTCCTCCCACAGTCCAAAGACATGCCGGTTAGGTGGATTGGTGATCATAAATTGTCCCTAGTGTGTGTGGGCTGGCGCCTTGCCCAGGGTTTGTTTCCTGCCTTGTGCCCTATGCTGGCTGGCATTGGCTCCAGCAGACCCCCGTGACCCTGTAGTTAGGATATAGCGGGTTGGATAATGGATGGATTGAGGCTGTTATTTTAAAATGAGCTCATCAAGAACACAGGGACACAGTTGGAAACTTGTTAAGGGTAAATTTTACACAAACAGGAAGTTTTTCTTTATGCAGAGAACCACAGACACTTGGAATAAGTAGGACTTGAGGGATTTTCAAAACTTGGCTTGATGTTATTTTGAAAGAATTAAGTGGATAGGACTGGTGAGCATTGCTGGGCTGAATGGCCTGTTCTCGTCCAGAGTGTTCTAATGTTATAAAAGTAGGAACCAACCCTCCATTATAAGATCTCTCAGTCCTACAGCATGCATTTGCAGTTTGTTGTTTTATCATCTGTACCAAAGCCACCCCAATCTGAGGCTCCATCCAGTGTCATTAGATTCCTTTCCTGTTAAATTTCAATTTGTTCAAATCAATTTTGCATTCAAACTTCAGATTTTGAATTCATTCAACATTTTGACTCCTTTGGAGTTTGGTGTATATGACAGGTCCTCTTGGGGTTGGGAGGGTACCTTCTGATCGTATCACGCACACCGTGACTCCCTGTGGGTAGACTGTGGTCAGCGTCGGCTTGGAAAAACCCAAATAAACAAGAAGCCCCTTAGCAAAGTTCCCCTAGTGGCCCAAAATGGGTTGATGGCTGACAGTTCAAGTTCAGCAAGTCCCTCATTGGCCCAGTGATGGTTTGAAGCTGAGTGTTTCCCACTTGGTAATGTTGTTGCAGAACAAGTAACGCAGTTCCTGGGGCGAGATGAGACTTTTTAGCCTGGGACGAGACGTGACTTTTTCAGAGAGATATTTTCATGTCCTGCGAGATGAGACTTTGTGCCAAGAGATTTAACTACGCCCGGGGCTGAAAATAAAAGACAAAGAGTAGATGACAAAGTAGAACGTTGTAAAGAATTCAAAAACGTTGGCGTGGTACACATGCAGAGCAGGTTAGAGATAATCCTTCTATATAAAAGCGGTCGGGATTGTCCTTCTGTCCCGTGAGTGCTACGCAGCGCGAGTTTCACACGCCCGTCCATTTTGCAATGCACGATGGGATTTGTAGTTTCGTTTTTCCAGGTAAAAGATGATTTTCTACTCCAGACTGTGCGATATCTTCTTCTTCTTTCTTACTATATAAAAGCGGTCAGGATTGTCGTTCTTTCCCGTGAGTGGAAAGCGTAATGGTATTCCGCTTATCACAGACTTACTACTTGCAGCTTGCGGTACGAAGCGACATGATGTGAGCAGAGTTCTGGTGCTCCCATCGTTCCTTTGCTTTTGTGCGCGATGCGCTGGAAAAATAGACAAAATTATGTCCCCGGAAATAATTAATGTTGATGGAGTACAAATGCCTCACCGCGTAGTAAATATCAGGGGGGTTCAAAAGGGCGACCTCAATATAGAAAAAAAGTTTAAATTTATTCATCACAAAAATAACAGAAACTACGAGTATTAAAGTAATACCGCTCAAATGCAATATAACCAAATTAATGAGTTTGTATAAAATATCAAATTGATCTACATATTGAATTGCCTTAAGAAGTGGTCAACTTAAAAGTCGGTCGCCTTAAAAGGTGGGTCAGCCTAGTAAAAGTACTAAAATTTGAAAGTCTTAAAAAAATGATTGTAAGGATTGCATTAGCACAAACAAACGGAAATTATTACTTGGTGAAATAACGGAACAGCGAAAAGCGATCGAGTATATTGTTCGGATTTAACCTTTAAGTCTGAAACTTGTAGATCGTCTAATTTGTGTTGCCATCGGGGAATAGTGTTTCTTCCCAATGAAGAGGTGCATTTGGGAGAATTAAAAGATTTGTTGTTTGGTGAAAGTGAAATCCACATACACGAGCGGCAGTGACGTGAAGTGGCTGGCGCGTGGCGCAGGGTGGGGAGGGGGGGGGCGGTGTAGGTGGGTGGTCTTTGGCTTTGCTCACCAACCCCCAAGTAAAATGAAAAAAAAGTAACTGTCTTCTTTGTGAAGCAAATAAATACCAGGAAAAGCTCCAGCTTTCAAATCTGTTATTTAAGCCACAGCCGAACATTACGGTCTGCGTATATTTTCTAAATCGTTTAAATAAAAAAGTGCACATTTTGCTGCTGTTAAAACAGGTAGACAGATAAACTTAAAAAGACAACAGCTTCTGTCATTTAAATGTCGTTAATTGTATTTTGGGTCCTTGTTCGTCTACAAATTTCAGAATTTCTCCATTGCCTTTAAAAGGGGAGTTCAACAATTGATACGGTGCACTCTCAACAAAAACAGAACTTTCCGAACAAACAGAGACACAGGATGATGACAAGAGCTTTCACATTGTAGGCCATATGGCACCTAAAATGACTGCATGAGATGCTTGGTTAACTAATAACAAAGCTATCCACATGCCACATACGGGTATGTCAAATGTCTGTTCGCCGCCATTAACCACCACCTCTTTCTGCTTGTTTAGACTCTTCTACAATTACCATATAATCTGAGACAAGCGAGAAGGGTTTGGATGGAAGACGTCAAGCCAGCTCCACAGCTGCCTCAAAATGGCAGGTGACACATGCCTTCCTGGAAAGGAGTGATACAATGTGCTCTGTGATGCACACACAGCTAACCTGCTCCACACTCTTGTCACATTAGATGTGCTCAGCAGGACGTGAGGCTGCTGGGTGTGTGCATACTTGCAGGGACACCTGTCAGTGCAGATTTCTTTTACACTTTCGCTTGACTGCTTAGAGACATCCTGGTTTCTGATTCTTCCTGTTTAAAATACCAACATGCCAGTAAAAACAATACGAACCTAAGGAGATTTTCTTTAGTACGACTTCTTGCAAGGATTCAGCAGAACACCCTAAACCACCATTTCATAATCAACAAGCTGGTACAATGACTTAATCCAAAGCCACATGAAATTGTAATGAGTGTTTAAGATTAGTCCAATAAATGGGATTTTATCTGCTTCTAGACAGCTGCCCAGAACCTCCAAGCCAGACCTAAATAAGTCTTGTTGTAGTCAGGCCGCATATCACTGTGAGGTCAGAGTGGGCTACAATAAAACATTTACAAAGAAATTAGACTGGAAACCTCAAAAATGGGCAATTTACAAAAGCCTTTGTGCAACTTATGGTGGTGGCACGTTACATAACATTGAGTTGGAGGGGATGACTACAGTTGCTGGTCTTGTCCTCTGAGGATGTCACATTACAGGACTAGTGATCGTAGGGCGTAACAAATTACCCAAGTCTGTGATGAGCTTGCTGATGAGGTGCTGCCTGGATGTGTTGGTGCTGTATGAATGTTTTCCAGGCATGGCGAGTGCAGACGCAATCTCAGACCTTTCTTTCTATTTTTCCATTCCATCAACGCAAACAACAGACATATGAGCCTCTCTTCTGGTTGCGAGGTCAGAACCACACACATTACATGCATCCTTACTTCTGCCTGAGTGTTCATTGTTTCTGAACTCTCATTTGAGAAGAACCTCATCTCAGTCATCTTCAAAGGGAACACCTGAGAGAAGGTCTTCACCAGTATAAATTAGATCAACCATCTTTGAAGGGACTACAGCAGAGAAACTCGTTGCTATTGCTCAGGTCAGTCATCTTATATTTGAACATCATTTTAGGAGCTCTTCGTCTTTAAATGGAACTTTCACATAGCTAAAAATGCATCTTTAGTGGGATCACAGCAGATGAGCTCCAATCATATCAACTGTCTTTAGTGGGGAAACAACCAAAGAGCTTCTTGTCACTATAATCCTGATCAGTTATCTCTAATGGGAGCTCCTCACTGGTATACAAGAGCAGATCAGCCATCTTGAACGATACCACGGCAGACAGCTCCTCACTGGTATACTTTAATCAGTCGTCCTTAATTTGCACACAGTGGAGGAGTGCCATATCTGTACAACTGTATTGGGAATGTACAGGATTGGAGTAATGTTCAATTGACAAAAAAATCAATGAATATGAAATGAAATATGAAAGGGAAAGCTGAGAATCAATACAGGCCAAACAATGTAGGGAAACTTCGTACCAAAATTACAAAACAGTAGGTTTACTAAAGCATCTCTGCAGGAGTAAGGAATCAACAACAATACTAGTAAGATTAAACAAAAGACCTTTAGCTGCACTCAGCGAACAAATCCAAAGGAACACTATCCTAATACAGTGGAACCTCGGTTGACGACCATAATCCGTTCCAAAACTCTGGTCGTAAACCGATTTGGTCGTGAACCGAAGCAATTTCCCCCATAGGATTGTATGTAAATACAATTAATCTGTTCCAGACCATATGAACTGTATGTAAATATATATTTTTTTAGTTTTTAAGCACAACTATAGTTAATTACACCATAGAATGCACAGCGTAATAGTAAACTAAATGTAAAAACCTTGAACAACACAGAAAACTAACATTACAAGAGTTTGTGCTATAGTGCTAGGAACCGCTCGCTAAAAACACTTTTTTTTTTAATGAGTTTTAAGCACAGGGAAAAAAATGAACATTTGAAAAATCCATAATTTAATAAACCACCAAGAAAAGTAACATTGCCACAATGCACGCTATGAACCGATCGCTGTAAACAGAACTGAAAAGAAAAACAAGCCTTTTCTACTTATGCGTCCAGTCCTCCCTCTCTCTCTCTCTCTCTCTCTCTTTTGTGACCCTGGAGTGCCTGTGTGCGTCTCTCTCTGTCTGTCTGTCTGTCTGTCTGTCTGTCTCTCTCTCTTTCGCTGCACAGGGAGAGACTGAACATGTACAAACCGAAACGGAAACTGGCTTGTTCGTATACCGAGTGTGTGGTCGTGAAGCGAGGCAAAAGTTTGGCAAACGTTTTGGTCGTAATCCGATTTGCGCGTGTACCGAGGCGTTCATGAACCGAGGTTCCACTGTACTGGGAGAGCCTTCTTTTGCCTCAGTTCTACATGGCATGGATTTGACAAGATGCTGGAAACATAACATTCCTTTGAGATTGTGGTCCATGTTGACATGACTGAATTACCCTTTTTTTAGTAGATTTCTCAGCAGCATATTCATGCTGTGAATCTCCGGTTCTACCACATCCCACAATTGTTCTATTGGCTTCAGAGAAGGCCACTGAAGAAACCTGAACGTCTTGCCATGTTCATGAAACCTGTTTGAGAGGACTTTTGCTTTGTGACAACATATTATGCTGGAAATAGCCATTAGAAGAAGACGAAGATTGTGACCATGAAGGGACGCACATGATCAACAACAACACTCAAACGTGCTGTGGCATTCAAGCTATGATTGAATGGTATTAACATATCCAATGTATGCAAAAAAACCTTCCCTCCATCACTACACCCACAGCAGCAGCCTTGACTGTTGACACAACACACGTTCTTGCTGTCGGCACCATCAGTGCCAGGTCAGATCTGGTTGGGGAGCATGCACAGGTACAGCATGTTGCCACACCCACCACATGATGAAACAGCTCAAGATCCCAGTTGGCAACCCCCAGGCAGACACACGATCAAACCCAGCAATTACCATCTACCTGCCGCAGCCAGGCGTTAGGTGGGCATCCCCTTGGCCTGCTCAACAGTGAGGATCCTGTGAGCTAAATCACCTTCAGGGAATCACACCACATGGCTGTAGTGTCGTAACTGATACTGCCTCACAATGCAGGCAATGTGCCTCATTCGGGACACCGTGAGCAATCACTCATTTAAGCCAGTGGTACCCAAGAATTCTCTGAAGAGACACAGTACAGAAGGAGTCCAGTCTTCATCTCAGGTCACTGGATGGCGTCCATGTCTTGAAACCATATAGCAAAACAGGAAGCCCCAGGACTTTAAAGACTTGGACCTTCAACCTTTTGCAGAGATACCAGACACCTCTTTCCAGCGACCTCATGCTCTCCCAATCCGTCAACTGCCTTTGATATGTTTTCTATATTCTATTGTGAATAAAATATTAGTTTATGAGATTTGCAAATCATTGCATTCTGTTTTTATTTACATTTCACACAGCGTTTCCAGTTTTTTTGGAATCGGGGTTGTAAATGTGACAGCTGACATTATTACATTTTCAACTAATGCAATTCATATCTCCAGCCTTTTATCACCTGACATATGGGCAGCTATTAATATTTTTTTTGTCAAATAATGGAAAGAGAAAAAATATATGATTATATCTTTTGTAATTGTGATATGTATTCCACCTTTAATGTATTGGACCTTTGTATCTGGTCATTATGAATCTGCTTCATGTCTTATCTCTCTATTATATAAAATAATAATGTTTTAATACGAATGGCATGCTGTTGTCTAATGTTATCCCCTGAAGATGTACATTACCTTTCTTAGGCACATCCTTCTTTCAACAGTAATTCAAGTGATGGAAGAACAGACGGTGTTAACGGTTGTAGATATTTAATGGGATATTGTAAGTCGATGTTTTCATCTTCCGCACGATCACCACCAACTGTTTCAGCATAGTCTATTGATACACATTTAATCAATTTGCCATGAAACCGATTAACAATTTCCGTGCTAATTTGTTTGACTTCAATGCTTTCTCAATTTTTTTATTTCTAATAAATTTGCAAAAACCTCAAGTAAACTTTTTTCACGTTGATATTATGGGGTGTTGTGTGAGGAATTCTGAGGAAAAAAATGAATTTACTCCATTTTAGAATAAGGCTGTAACATAACAAAATGTGGGAAAAGTGATGCGCTGTGAATACTTTCCGGATGCACTGTACATCAGGTTAGTAACAAACAAAACTACACTGCTCAAAAATATTAAGGGGACACTTCAACATAACAGTGTAACACCAAGTCAATTAATCTGTCCAGATAGGAAGCATATGCAATTGGGAATCAACTTCACCTGCATTGGTGCAAATGAAAGTGACAACAGATGCACTGGAGGGGCTACAGCAAGAAACCCCCAAAAATGGGAATGGTTTTGTAGGTGGTGACCGCAATTGATCTCTCCTTATCCTTCCCGACTGATTCTTCTCTAGTTTTGTTAGTATCCTTGTCACTACTGGTAGCAAGAGGTGGTACCTGCAGCTCCTTCAGGATGGCACATCAATATGTGTCATCTCAAGGTTTGCAGTGTCTCCCTGGCCCAGGCTCAAGTGAGTGTAGGAGATACCAGGAGACAGGTTGTTACACAAGGAGAGCTGGACAGGGCCATAGATGGACATTAACCCTGCAGCAGGACCTGTTATCTGCTCCATTGCGCATGGAGGAACAGGAAGAGCACTGCCACAGCCCAACAAAATGACCTGCAGATGTGCATGTTTCTGACCAAACTGTAAGCAACAGACTCCACGACGGTGGCACAAGGGCCTGATGCCCTGTAGTGGGACCTGTGCTCACAGCCTATTACCATCAAGCTTGATTGGTATTCACCAATCACAATTGGCAGATCATATTCTGTTCACAGACGAGAGCACAAGTGACAGACGTGAAAGAGTCTGGAGACAACAGTGGCGAATGTTATGCAGCATGCAACAAGTTTGGTGGTGGGTCAGTGATGGCCTAAGGAGGCATACATTGGAGGGTCGCACAGACCTCCACGTGCTAGGTAACAGCACCCTGACGAAATCCACAGCCACAATGTCACACCTTTTGCTGGTGCAGGACATTGCCTGGCCTCATGTGGCAAAAGTGTGTAGGCAGTTCTTGGATAACAAAGGCAGTGATAACACTGACTGGCTTGCACAGTTCCCAGACTTGACTTCAATTGAGAACTTCTGGGATGTTACGTATCGGTCCATCCAACGGCAAGTAGCACCACAGACTGTCCAGGAGCTCAGTGATGTTCTGATCCAGATCTGGGAGGAGATCCACTAGGACACAGTTTGCCGTCTCATCAGGAGCATGCCCAGACGTTGGCAGGAGTGCATCCAGTCATGTGAGGGCCATACACACTACTGAGTCACATGATGAGGTTCCATGATGGAATTCATGCCTGTGATTTCAATTTTTGATTTTACTTTTTGGTGTATGTTGAATCTGGCCCTCAAAGGGTTGGCGAGTTTGGTTTCCATTGACCATTTTTACATTATCTTGTTCTCAATGATTCCCACATTATTATTCAATAAAGATTTTCCACTTGAGTATTTTGTTTATCAAGAGCCAATGTCTGATTTAAGTGTTCCCTTAATTTTTTGAGCAGTGTATAATTTCCAAGTGGAGTTTTCCTTTAACACTTGTTAAATTTCTATTAAATTTCCATTTGTGCTTTCACATCCAAAATGAATAAAAACGTAAACAAAAGCTAATACCTACCTTAACTCCTCGCTCTAGAACGCACTGGGACTTTGTTTGACTTGTCTTTTTGACACATTACCGTCATAGCCTGGTCAAGTACTTATGCTATGTGATGTATCAAGCAGCCCCTGACAATACAGATGAGGGGCACATGGCAAGATAAAATCCCACAGTGAACAAGATCCTTGTTACTTAAAAATAAAAACAACACACAGTGAAGTTGATTTTATTATCCCAAAAAAAAACCCAAAAAACAACTAGTTTCATTTGTGTATGATTGTCCTCCTTGGCCTTCTCACTCAATATAAAGAATACTTTAAAGTCCAAGAATTCAGCAAAGGTTCAGCTCTTCACCCCGCTGGTGACAGTTTAAAGTTCAGTAGCCTAGGCAGACCGAGAGTTTAATACAATTTAGATCAGCACATCCACACTTCCAACAAAGTCACAACCTGGCTCAGCCAAGCTAGGAGCACAAAGACCACCTAAAACTTTACTTTTAAACTGGAAGTGTTGGCCAGCCAGCTTCCACCAAGACACAACAGTCCCAACAAACCGTGGATACAGCTTAAAGAAGCAAATTAACACAAATAATAAACAACTGTATAAAAAGAGAGAGTTATATATTAATTTTCATATTTCTTTAAACAATTAGAATAATAATCTAAAGTTGGTACCGACCACTATTTCAGTACTTTCACATTTTGCTTTAAACTTAAAACATGAGAGAAAATCAACTTCTTTGGGGTTCAATCACAAAATCTTTTAAGTCACACCGCTTTAACAAAAAAAAAAAAAAATAAATAAAAAAATACAACTTGTCACCTTTATACAAAAAAAATACTTCCTCATTAAGTTTCTTACCCATTTCTCAGAACTTAATATGGTTCAAAAGCAACAATAAACCCAGACAGGATAATTTCTCACCTTAAGGGTTTAGGTCCTGATCAAAATTTAATAAAGTGCCCCATTAAATTTGCTGAATAGCATAATTCAGAGTACCCCAATCGGCGTTTTGAGGACTGAAATAGGAAGACAAAAGTGGCCTTCTGCAATGCATGCAAATACTAGAATGAGAGAGTCACCATTTTGAGTGTAGGAGAATTAGCCTTTTAAACACTGGTGTTAAAACAAGCGTTAATTAAGATTTTAACTTCTAAAATGATCATTCATATTGTCAGTGGTTTTGTTTTTTTTCTTTTTTACAAATCTTCAATTGCACTCTTCTTGTTCTGATGGCATTATAACTGAAAAACAAAAAAACAAAGTTAGAATCATACACAAAAATCTGCAGATGTGTTCAAGAACAAAATTTTCTGCATTTCTTGTAAATAAATGTTTCAATTTGAATTCAAGGGTCCAAAAACATTGATACAAATTTACCATAAAATATAGATCATATAATTAAAGGATTGCTAAATAACCCCTGTAAAGTGACAAGGATTATTGGAAAGTATTGTTAACCAAATCTGGTTTTGAACACCTCTTTTAAATTTTGTTTATTTATTACACAAAATATTATTAGTATTGAAACCCAATCATCCAATCAGTTGAGGATGGAGGAGGAGGTTGGATTCTATACTGGCAGCAGCGCCAACCTGTAGTCAGAATAGAAACTGGCTGCTTATAATAAAAAAAAAAAATGTTAAAAGAAGAGGACATGCAACACTGCCATAAGTAACCTTTTTGTTTTAGCAAATATGGTATGGCAGGTCAAAAGATGCCACTGCTGCTGCTCTGCTCGTTTTTTTAAGCCTCACAGGTATCAGTGCTGGCCATCGTTCTTCGGCTTACCTGGCTGCAGCCACTGCTCTATCAGATTCTTTTGTCTTTCCCACTTTCTTGATTATTACATGGGCAAGTATTCACATTTTTAATTGTGTTAAATGTCATCGCTTTTAGTTACTGACTACCTCTAAAATTGGTCTGTGTAATTCACCACCAGCATGTTTACCCATTTTTCTTTTTTTTTTGACCAGGTGCCACTTCATCACGATGCACACTGCTGTAGATCTACTTTGCTTTAACTACAAATTCTTGCCCACGTCCAGACTGCTGCTCTCACTTGACTTTATGTGCTGGCCAGGACGCCTACATAAGTCCGTTACAAGAGGTCACCCAAATCTCAGAATGCAATGTACTTGTGTTCACGGAAGTTCTCATTATACTGAAAATCCTTGTATTCTTCAGGTGTAGGTTATAGTTTTATTTTAAGTTTTTTTTAAGCTGTTTCCACCTTTAGCAAGTTTGTTCTATATCTTATTTAACAATCTAATTTCCACATCAATGGAGATTTTGGATATATGAATATAGTTTTCTTTCTGTTTCTTCCTTCTGTCTGCAAAAAAAGTGCACTAGCATTACTATTGGTTTTAGAAGGATTATGTGCCTGTTGTGAGTCATCACCAGATTTAACCCCAATAGATAAAGAGCAAGAATATGCCAAGACTGGATTTCTGCCTAAGTGATGAACTGGTCAGCATAATTCATTAATACTATGTATATTAGGCTTGTTCTATAGAACTATAGTAATCATCATTCTATATAAGTGTTCATGTGAATAATTTGTTAAAATTATAGAAAAACCTGGTCATACAATATAGTAGTCAAGTGCTCCCTTTATAATGTATATAACATGTCTATACGTTTTAAGTCACTCTCAGCAACCTTATCAGTGGAGAGTGATCTGGCTCAGACAATGGAATGTAAAGACATTGTTTCAATGTTCGTAAAGATAAAAACAAGGAAAAGAAAAACAGCTTTGAATTTCTGTGATTTGTATATTTATAACTGTAAAGATCTTAAATATATTATTATTATCTACAGTCTAAAGCTGGCATTTTGTTTGTAAAATGGAAATACTATCAATCAATTAACCTATCTATACATTATATATATAGTCATGGGCGGCTGGGGGTGGAGCCCAGCCGGGACGCCCGAGGGGCCAAGAGGAGGGCTGGTGCCTCCTCCTGACCACGTGGGGCAACCGCCTTGGTTTTGTTGGTGGCTTCAGGTAAGGGGCTTGGAAGCCCAATCCTGTAGGGGCCCGTGGCCACTGCCAGGCGACGCCCCGGTGCCTGAAGAAACCTGGGGCCCAGCACTTCTACCACACCAGGAAGTGCTGGGGGGAAGAGGAGCAGGAACACCCATAGGACTTCCGGCTACACAGTTGGTGCTTCCGCCACAAGCTCCTCAGGAAGCACCTGGAGCCTATCCGGGCGTACATAAAAGGGGCCGCCTCTCTCCAGTCGACAGCAAGAGTCGGGTGTAAGTGGATGGAGCTCGGAGGAGAGGAGTGGAGGCGGTCTGAGGACTGAGCAAGGCATTGTCGTGCGGCCAGGACTTGAAGGGGTGATTGGTGCTGCAGCACTGGGTTAGTGCACTTATTTGTAAATAAGTAGTGTAAATAAACACGAAACAACATGTCTACCTGTCTGTGCCGGGCTGTACCCCACAATATATACACACACACACACACTAAAAAGGGGGAAGAATGTACTTCCTTCTAAAACACTGTCTGTTGGGGGTGGGGGCACCAAGGCAGTAAGAATGTTAGAGCTGGCCCTGGCATCATACTTTACACCCAGTGCCAATTTTCATCCTGTGGCTGCTGGTAGCTTTTCTAACCTGCTGTTGTGTTCAAGAAAATAATATTTGTTTGACATGTGCAGAGAGATACACGTGTGTCTTACTTGTAAAGTATAAGTAGCGGCAGTTGTCTGTTCATCTATTTTACCCTGCATCGAATACATAAAATGTTATTTTTGTCTCTTAGTCAAACCGAGCTTGACACCCCTACTCAAGAGGAATCTAGTTGTTTTTTTAAAAAATTCTGATATTCAATTTTGTCATCAATGCCCTCCCACACCCACCAAGTAATGCAGTATTGAAAACTGCATTGAATATTGACACTTTTTAAAGTGTTGCATCAGAGTTGAAAATTTCAGCATCATGACGTTAGGCAGAGACATGACAGCCTAGTACAAAGCTGATCAAAAGACTTCATGTTTGCAAGCTTGTATTAGTTATTTAGTAATGTTTTAATTATTACCAGCATAAAGGTAACACAATGCCTGAAACTGGTCAGACCTCTCACAAAATACAATGTTGACGATTTCAAATTAGACAAGGATACTTAGAGAGAGACAGAGAGAGAGAGATGTTAAAATGATAGAAGCCATTTACCTTCTGGTCTAATCGCTGATATTCTGTTGATTTGGGGCGACGAGCTGATCTTGATCGTTTTCCCTCTAAGACAAATGCAATAATCTGAAATGCAATCATGAAAAGGTTAACAGTAAGCGCTGGCCATTCAGGAATTCCCCCTTGAAAATGTTTTATTTTTGAGTGGCTTTGACCACGGGGAAAGGGGCAGCAATAAATAATTCAATAATTGTAACAATATATAATTAAATAATTCAAAGAACATCTTTTAACAATAAAAAAGGCCCGCATACACATTTTAAATTGAATTACAATAAAAGCATACAAAAAAAGACATACGTAAAATTTAATTCTATTTGCAAAACAAACGTTAACCAAAAAGACGCATACTGTACTTAATTGCATGACATTTTCTAACTCGTTATAATGAGGAGGTGAAACTGTTGTTTTCTGTGAAATATAGCGTAAATTATTAAAAAGGCGAAGAACTGCTACCTGTTCAATCCATATTTAACCATCTTATTTTCATTGTCTTTTTTTGTCTTTCTTTCTGTATACCTTTAACAAAAATGTACACTTAGTGTCCTTCAACACTAACAACAAAATCCATTACTGGGTTCCTTTAACAGAACCATGCAGATTTTTTTCTTAATACTTGGAATATGTCTTTGTAGCTTTACAATGTAAGCTTTTCTAGCTTTTGCCTCTGCCCTAGAAGCCATGTTCATCAGGTGGGTTTTGCTCCCATCCCTCTCCTGCTCGACTTAATTAAAACAAAGACTTGTCAGCTATGGTGACACATATTACATGATTTCGAGTTGTTGGGTCTGTCAGACTTACCAAGTGCAGTTGCCGATCAAGTTACCGGGCCATGTTAATTTGCACAAATGAAAACTGCTGGCCACACCAAATTTAACGACTATGTGCTGACCTTCCAACACAGTCGTGCTAGCCCCTTTTTTTGATAGCCAATATCTTGTTGCCTGGCAGAGCTGGTGCTGTACAAAGGTTTAACAGGGATAGAGTGTTAGGTTGTAATCTTTTTTCCATTATGTCATGGTATGCAAAATATGAAGCAGACAAGCTTCGCCTCTGTTGGTGGGGTCGAAAACACCGGTGTTTCTTATTCCTCGTTACTGCATACTATACATCGTCTTTTCAAATGAGCATTCATTGGATGTCAGCTCTCATGCACACAAAGTCCATCTCTATGTCTAAAGACAAAAATCAAACCGGTCTGATTTTGCCCAGGCGAGTAGTGGACTAGTTGGAGTAAGCCGCTGGGTATGTCACACAAGGTGACCAATGGTCATGGGAGCATGCTGCCAACTGCCTCCGACTCACTTGAGATTATGTAAATGAATGCTATGATGGAAAATTATTGGAAAATTCATCTAATGTATTACGGCCTTAAAGTTCCTCCAAGATGAATATCTATAAGCACTGGAGTTTTCAATGTTTACCTCCTGAAAATAAAGCAACATGCATTATTTAAAAGTCTGCAATAATAGCACTAAGTGAGGGTAATCACACAATTCTGTTTGTGACATCTTGGTTTTTCAATTGTCTGTCCACAGCAATGTCTGTCAATGGTTGGCCACAATGGCTACATGCTTTCATTCCAGCCAGTTTCCCGATTAATGGTGATAATGAAACTCGGAATTTACTGTAACTCCATCCCTTGTTAACACTTTCATTTGTCAAAAACTTTTTTTAGTATCACATGTAGATGAAAGGTCCTCAGTTACAGTCCGGTTGGGGGGTCCACAGTGGCTGCAGGTTTTCACTTCAAACAATTTCTTAATTACCAAATATACTCGTATTTAAGTTCTCCTGCGCATAAGTCAGGGTCTTATTTCACTGTATAATTTCCAGTAACTTATAATGATAATCATAAAAGTCGAATGCGGAAAACTCATGCTATTGGTCCAAGAGATTATGATATGCTAACGCCCACCTGAGAGAGTAACCACTGCCTTTTTTTTACTATGTATTGTGCCTACATGACCAGACGGTAATACCCGAATTATTCCGAAGCGACGTTTGCACTGTTTTGTGTTTTTTGTATCTCACATCCTCATACACCTTTATCGTAAGAACATCCCTTATCTATGGTGCAGCGTTCAATCAGAAGAAAATATGAAGCTGGTTTTAAATTAAAAGTCGTTGAAGTGGTGAAAGAAATGGGTAACTGCACTGCTGCAACAAAATTTGATGCATCTGCAAAACTGATGCGAGATTGGAGGAAGCAAGAAGATTAAAAAAATTAAGTGTCGCATTTTTGAACGGACGTATAAGTCGTGGTCTGATTTTATCACCGATTTTCCAGGTTTCAAGACCCGACTTACACGCGAGTATATACGGTAGAACCCATTTATTTACCACTAAAGCAATACGTTTTTTGGGCTTAATTTTAATGATCTTGCCTGATAAAATTCAGAACTCTTAATTGCCTATTTTAGTTTTTAGCAGCTGCATTTAACTTTGAATTCTTGCCCATTTTCTTAACCAGGCATTAGTTAATAATGAAATGCAGATAACCAATAAACCAGGAGCTGCCCAGCTAACATGCTTCCTTTCAAACTTGTGAATATGTAACCATGAAATGTCTGTGTTAAAAAAGGTTTAGAAATCAATTTGAGGGGAATTGGAAGGAGTGTGAAATTTAAACCTATTCTGGTCCACAAAACACGTGGATAATGTCAGAGAAGGAAACTCCACATTGCAATTAAAATTTCTCTTGGATGAATGAAAGCACTAACAAGTCAAACAGTTAAATACCAAGTTTCATTATCAACAAGGACTGTCTTCTAATTAGAAAACTAGTTATAAGGAAAACCTGCAGCCACTTTGGCCCTCCAGAACTGTGAGCGATGAACCCTTCAATTCTCCTGTGTCATCACTGATCAGGGGCCTCATCTATTAAACCCGAGTTGTGTGAATTTGAGGTTGAAAACATGAGCAAGGCAAATTTAAAAAGATTTATAAACACCTGGCATACACACATTTCTATACACTTTACTTTTTATAAATCACAATTACTTTGTAAATATGTGTACATGAATGTGCCTCGAACCATCCATATAAGGAGTACCCTAATCAACCTAATGTTAAAATGCACCTCACACTGTTCCACTCCATTTGAACTTGTGTGGTGCTGAGGTGTCACCTGTTTCACAGCTGTGCTTGGGTCCTAATTTGGGATCCTGAGGTGGTTCAACCTGTGGTCAGTGCAGCAACACGGTGTATCAGTGCATGCTCCCAGTCTCTCTCTCTATCTCTTTGACAACCTGATTAGTCTATCATTAACTTGTGGTGATTGACAACTAATAAGACATATTGCTCATCAAATCACCGACATCTCTAAACACACACGCACAAACGTGCATGTGCAACATCCAATGGAAAAGTACTCTGAACTTATGATAATCTTGTGACGGATGATTTTTGACCTGGGAAGAGCAGAAATCTGAGTACCCATGGAACTCATTAAGCCCTCCTTCAAACCGAGGATGCTGCATGCCACTCACTACACGACTGTGGTGGTTTACTGTAATTTAAGTCTAGTATGTTAAGCACATCTCAGCTCCCAACAACAGTGAGATTTACATTTTGCTTATTCAAAGGCAGTCTGGACACCAAGACTGAAACAAACATACAAAGCTGGATATGTGGTGCTCCCGCTTTTAGTTTCCTAAATTACGTAGGTGACATCAAGAGCTGTTTGCTAATATGTAAAAGAATACTCCACCAAAAAATGATAATTTTATGTATTTTAAACTACCCTGTGCAGTTTTTAGTGGTGGGCAAGAATATATTTTAGTTTCATGTTTAGGTGGAGAAATGACCGACATATTGAAGATTCAATCTCAACAGGACCCAGATGTTATTACTACAATATAAATCCTTCTATATAAAAGCGGCCGGGATTGTCCTTCTGTCCCGTGAGTGCTACGCAGGCATGGAGTTTCACACAAGCCCCGTCCATTTTGCAATGGGATTTGTAGTTTTGTTTTTCTAGGTAAAAGATGATTTTCTACTCCAGACTGTGCGATATCTTCTTCTTCTTTCTTACTATATAAAAGCGGTCGGGATTGTACTTCCGTCCCGTGACTGGAAAGCGTAGCGGTATTCCGCTTATCACAGACTTACTACTTGCAGCTTGCGGTACAAAGCGACATGATGTGAGCAGAGTTCTGGTGCTCCCATCGTTCCCTTGCTTTTGTGCGCGATGCGCTGGAAAAATAGACAAAATGAGGTCTCTGGAAATAATTAATGTTGATGGAGTACAAATGCCACACCGCGTAGTAAATATCAGGGGGGTTCAAAAGGGCGACCTCAATATAGAAAAAAAGTTTAAATTTCACCACAAAAATAACAGAAACTACGAGTATTAAAGTAATACCGCTCAAATGCAATATAACCAAATTAATGAGTTTGTATAAAATACTAAATTGATCTACATATTGAATTGCCTTAAGAAGTGGTCAACTTAAAATTTCGGTCGCCTTAAAAGGCGGGTCAGCCTAGTATTAATATAATGTTCAGGCGGCATGGTGGCGCAGTGGGTAGCGCTGCTGCCTCGCAGTTAGGAGACCCGGGTTTGCTTCCTAGGTCCTCCCTGCGTGGAGTTTGCATGTTCTCCCCGTGTCTGCGTGGGTTTCCTCCCACAGTCCAAAGACATGTAGGTTAGGTGCATTGCCGATTCTAAATTGTCCCTAGTGTGTGCTTGGTGTTTGTGTGTGTGCGCCTTGTAGTGGGCTGGCACCCTGCCCGGGGTTTGTTTCCTGCCTTGCGCCCTGTGTTGGCTGGGATTGTCTCCAGCAGACCCCTGATACCTTGTAGTTAGGATATAGCGGGTTGGATAATGGATGGATGGACATAATGTTCTGTGAGGATAAAGGTGTTTACCAGAAAAATGAGAAACTTCAGCAGAAAGGTAGGTGAACTGACAGCCACAAACATATTTAATTTTGGCTTATCTTTTGTTAAAATCAAACTAATCTGGATCTTAATATTTTAATAATGGGTTAACCTTAGTACAGCATAGTGTGAATCTGCATGCCTGAGAATGCAATAATTACGGACATAAAATAAACAAAGAGACTAATTTAGAGTCATTCAGATTTTTAACCTAGATGGTTATTCTTTTGAATACAACATTCAACTAATCTAATACCTTGCATCTAATTGCTTCACAGGTTGCTGCTAGAAACTAGAACTTCTACACTTCCAGGCTTTTATATAATTTGGGGTACACTCTGTGGATACCA
Source organism: Polypterus senegalus (assembly GCF_016835505.1). Classification (NCBI taxonomy): domain Eukaryota; kingdom Metazoa; phylum Chordata; class Cladistia; order Polypteriformes; family Polypteridae; genus Polypterus; species Polypterus senegalus. The sequence continues at coordinate 47,322,162 of NC_053164.1, forward strand.
GTGTGGATGGACTGTCATCATGACCAGGATGGGGAGTGGTTCCTTACCTAGATGGGAGGCCACAAGTGAAAGATTTGGATGGACAAGTACTGTATACCAGCCAGGTTGGTTCTTGGTACCTTTCCAGGCTGGGAAGATATGATAGAAGGACAGGGAAGGACCATCATTTGGGGTAATATAATGCCCCGGCATGACTGCTGGCAGCATCTCTCTGGTGGAGCTCGGATTTGTACACCCACAGAGCATCTTGGGATTTGTAGTACTGATGAACAGCCCTGTCGGGATACTGGTGCGTCACTCGAGAGTGCTGTGGGGAGAAGTCACCCATACTTTAAAGAAGTTCCACCTAACTCAGAAGTATTTCCAGGGTGTAATCATGTGAACTGGAAGTGCCCCCAGGTCTGGTGTAAAAGAAGCCGCTTGACCTCACCCAGGCAAGTAAGAGTCTGGACAGTAGTAGAACAACACTCGCCTGAGAGGAGTAGAAGGAGAAGAATTACATTGCGTTATTGAAAAGAAGAAGGCGGTAATGGTATAGTCTGTGAAAAAAACCCTTGTATTTCGAACCTATGACTGTGGTCTTGGAGTTGTGTCAGGATTTGGGGGCTGAATGGTGTCCCTGTTGGTCACAACATGTTTCACAGACTAAACAACTGCACTAATAATGCAGAGTAATAATATTAGATTAGGTCATTATTATTATTATTTATTATTATTATTAGTTAACTAATACTCACACTTATACAAGTGAATTACAAAAAAAAATTACAAAACTTTGTACGCATCACACAACTTTTAAAATATTAAGACAAATCAGTTAATTTCTGTACCATCTATGCTACTCAGGGTCTCACAACTATATTGGAAACAAGGACCAACTCTGGATGGGGCACCAGTCTAGCTATTTGGCAGCAGCAAGAACCACTGTGTCCCCAAACTATCTTTTCCAAATTTCGTATTCATTCACCTGCTGAGAATGGATGGTGTTTTAGATGGCACTGTCCTACAAAATACATTCACCTACCTTTCGCTTGTTGTGGTAGCCAATGTACAACACTGCAACCAGCAAGACACCAGTCACCAAGTAAGTGAAAAAATGGCTACTTTCAGTATTATCATTTGGGAAATTTCCTTCGGAAGATTCTTTGATTTCAGACTCCCCTTCATCTCCATTTTGAGGTACATCTGGAGTTTGTTTTCCTTCTGTACCAGTTAATTCCTTTTCTCCATTTTCTTGTCCTGACTCTAGAGGCTGCTCGTTGTCTGTAGTAGGATTCTCTTTTGCATCATTTGTTTCTCCTGGCTCAGTAATTTTCTCATCCCCTTTGCCACTTATCTTTTTATCAACCACTGCTTGCTTTGAGTTTAAAGGCTGCTTATCCGCTGTATCAGAGGGCTCTTTCCCACTTTTTGTTTCCTTAGAATTAGTAGTTTGCGCATGTTGATGTTTTTCTGTTTTGGAAGCAGACTGAGTAGGATTTATTTGCTGGGTGCCAGAAGCATGGTCATTCTTAGTACTTTCAATCGCTTTGTTACTTGCTTGTTTAGTATCATGATGCATATTTGGTCCCTCCTCCTCATCTGTTCCTCCTTTTGGAGGAAGAGTCTTAGTACTTTCAATCGCTTTGTTATTTGCTTGTTTAGTATCAGGATGCATATTTGGTCCCTCCTCCTCATCTGTTCCTCCTTTTGGAGGAAGAGGTTGTGTATCCCCTTGATCAGGCACCACGTGATCATCTTCTGCTTTATGAGAATCAGGAGAACTGGCATCATTTGTACCAGGATCTGTTTTAGCAGCCATTTCTGTTGTAGAATTTTGAAGATTTTTTCCTTTATCATCTGTGGTTTTAGGCTTCTTTTTGTTTCCAGATTCAAACTGTTGGTCTGTATTAGCTTCATTCTTGCCATCATCTCCTTTTTGCTGAGAAGACTGTCCAACAGCTGCGGCATTAGGATTTGCTTCCATAATAGTACCTTCTGTCTCAGAAGAAGTTACACTTGCTCCTGTATTCTGTTGCAGGACTTCTTTTTTAATCTGCCCACCACCACCTCCGCTGGCTAGATTAGAGGGGCGCGGAATACTAGAGTCCTTGTTATCATTATTTTGTGGTTTTGCTCCTCCAACGGGCACAGCTACTTTTTCAGAACTGTTAGAAGGGTCTGGATTATTTCTTCTAAAGCGATTTTCTGAATTTTTAAGAAAAACTGCATTTCCTGTGTTTTATAGAAGAAAAGAAAGTAAATATCAGTATCTACTTAATATTTCTGCTCCATTATCATTTTCTTTGTGACATGCAATGAATGTATTAATTATTTTCTGTATCTCTATTACTATGGACATTGGAGAAGAACAAGCAAAAGTATAAATTTTGTCATTTTTACCAAGTATATATCAAGAAAAACACTAATTAAGAACTAAACACTAATTACCTTATATTAATTATTTAACACACACATACAAGCATTCTCAAACTCTCCTAATATATGCAATGCAGGTTTCCTGGTAACCCTAATTTTGCCCTGTTTTGCCATCAGTGGGACTTACAGCCAGGCACTCTAGCATGGGTACGTTGTTGTCTAGTATCGCTCTGGAATTGCGTCAGGCCCACTGGTGCTAAATTAGATTAAGCGGGTTTGACAGTGAATGCTACATATGGTCATTTTTTTTAATATTTCCAGTGACATGATCATCAAACTTAGTAGAATATTAATGCCTAAATAGACCCAATTATGACTCAAAATGTAAATTCTGTCACATCTTCTATTATTAATGAAGGAAATATTAGGCTAAGTCTAATATGCTTTTTTCTCTTCCAATTCCTAGCCATTTATTTGCACTAAGAATGTAATAGGGTTGTTATGCTATTGAATTTCTTGACTTTGACACAATACTTTGAAAAGTTCCCATATTCATTACCACACCACCAGAGAGGAGGTTTTGAGTAGTGATGTTCCAATCGATCAGCCAGAGAGCTAAATCAGCTGATTTTTACTATAAAAGACTCAACCAGTTATCAGTAAAATGTCTGATAGCAAAAAAATATTTTTTCAGTATGTGCTTTTCTAAGTTTGAAGGTAACTTAGTTGTAGTGCTCTTCTACAGGAGGTATTACCGTAGTTAAGTGAGCACACATCTTTTATTTCCTACACACAGAGAACAGTAAGGCAGACTACAAGAGAGAGAGAAAAGACTGGAATAGGAACCTTTACATTAAAGAAAATGGAGTAATAAACTGGAAATAAAAGTGAATCAGATGAATCTTCCTGTGCCATTACATAAACTGCAAGAAAAGCTACTTTAATGAATTAAGTCCTTTTATTAAAACAGACACTGTTTGTTTGAATTTAAACGGTGAGTGGTCTTGTGTTAAGCACAGCAGTTCACATTTCCAATTACACAAAGAAAGGATCAAGAAGAATTTGTAACTGCTGCTTATTAAAAATAGGTTTGTTAGCATAAAAGCAAAACTTTTCTACTTTACTTGTAAACATGTTAAGCATGTTAGCCTTGTATCTACTTTATAAATATCTTATGAACGTTTGATAGATTTGGGCCATTTTAAGCATTTGTACTGTATTTACTATTTGTTTACATGTACCATACAGTACAAGTTTTCATACGAAACAAGTAGTACACAAGAATTAGGAATACCTAGCTGGTACACTGGAAATAATGCAAATGAGGAAAGCAAACAAACAAAAAAAACTGTATAAATAAATGTATATTCCATCCATCCATTATCCAACCCACTATTTCCTAACTACAGGGTCATGAGGGTCTGCTGGAGCCAATCCCAACCAACACAAGGCACAAGGCAGGAAACAAACCCCGGGCAGGGCGCCAGCCCACCGCAGATAAATGTATATTTTGATATCAAAAAACTGTAGTGCAATGAATGATTAAAAACAATTTAGAACCTAGAATTGCATGTATATTTTATATATAAGCATCGTTTAACTGCCAATATCAGTTAACTGAATCAATGTGTAAGAATATTTTGTTTGGTTAGAACAAAGTCATTAAGTACATTACAGGTGAAGTTAAACAATAGAACAGTTTACAATTATGAGAAGCATTTTATTTTCTTTAATGCCATATGTATTATGGAGAAATATCTTCTCTTCATATTTTAGATAAAAAAAAGTATGCATTTTAAGGGCATTTTATTTAATTTAGTACTTTTATGGTCACTAAGCAATAACGCTACAGAATTAAATTTTTTTAATAAAAAGTGAACAGGTAACACCTGCGGCCTGTAGTTTAATTATTATAGTGGCAAAGTTAACACTTTAGTATTTAGCTTTAAGGAATCTCTGTGTCTTGTTATGTAGAAGCTTAGTGTACAAGTTTTTAAAAAGAAAAAGGAAAAAAAAAAAAACATCTGAATCAGCCGTTTCAGTAACACAATATCAGTGATCGGTATTGGCCCCGATTGGAGCATCCCTTGTTTTCAAGGCTGCATGCAAAAATTAAAGAATACACTTTTATTACAAAATATACATATTCATTTTTTAAAATGTATTATACTGTATATAAAGATAACTAGATATCTTTAGGGTGTGTAGTTCAGTTTACTGAAGGCACAGAGCAATGCATTTCAAAATGTTGACATCAAACTGGCAAAAAGTTGGCAAGGGAGTAAACTAGAGACAGATTTTAGCAGCTGTAACAATCTATGCAAACATTGGCAGGAATTAGGGATGCTTACCAACTACAAAGTAACACCTAATCCAGTCTCATCCGCATGTTCCCCTCCTGATCAGCCAAATATTTTTCTATGCCTGTTTTGATTGGGACAAGCAGCCCAACATTCGATTACCTGCAACAATGCATAATTTTTCCTTCTTTGTTTCTGAGTATGTTTTAAAAACATGCAACAATCAATTAAACTGGTGTCGGGACATATTAAAAAGAATATTTCAGACAGTTACGATAACTTCCAGTTTGCATATCACCACAACTGTTCAACAGAAGAAGCTGTACACTTTGCACTTAAAACGATTCCAGCACATCTGCTTAATACAAACTGATATGCCAGAATACAGTTTATAGAATACAGCTTGGCATTTAACACTGCTGTACCATCAATGATGACCATTCTCATTTTAGAGCTGTGTGTCACACTCTGCAATTGAATTTTGAACTTCCTAACCAAAACACCTCAGCATGCAAGGCCTAGCAATGTCACCTCCGCCATGCTGACCATCAACATAAGCACTCCACAAGGCAGTGTTCCGAGCCCCCTTATGTACTCCTTGTTCACCTCTGACTTTTGTGGCCAGACACATTTTTCTAATAATAACCCATCATAAGCCAAAAATTATGAGATGGCTTCCAGAGAACAGGCCTCCCTAATGACGTAAATGTGCAATAAATTCTGAAAATATTCAGACCCTCTTTACTTTCTGCACAATTTACTGTTGTAAATTTAAATGGATAAATTTGCAATTTTTGCCCATCAATCTTCACTTAATATCCCATAATGACAAAGTGAAATGTTTTCAGATAGTTTTGCAAATACATTATCAATCAAAACCTGAAATCTGTTATTCATATAAGTATTCAGGCCCTTTGCTGTGGCACTCCAAATTGTGGTCAAGTAAATCCTGTTTTGTATTACTTTCCCTTGAGATGTGCCTAGAGCTTGATTGGACTTCACTTGCGTCAAACTTAACAGAAAAGGGAAATTTAAAAAGGCACACACCTGTGTATACAAGGTCCCACAATTCACAATGCATATCATGACAAAAACCAAGCCATGAAGTCCAAGAATCTTTCTGTAGACAACTTCAATAAAAGTTGGGGAGACATTAATCAGGGCAAGGGTATAAAGCCATTTCTAAAGCTCTGAGTATTTACAGAAGTACAGCTGCCTCAATAATTGTATCATGGAAGAAGTTTGGAACCACCAGGACTCTGCCTAGTTGATCATCTGGCCAAAGTAACAGGGCAAGAAGGTTCTTGGTCAGGGAGGTAAACAAGAACCAAATGGTCACACAGTTTCAGAAGTCCTCTGCTGAGGTGGGGGAACTTGTGAAAAGGAGGATCATCTCAGCAACACTAATGGCAAATGGCCTTTTAAGGGAAATGAAGAAATCATTCTCTGGTCTGCTAATGTAGAAATTGAACTCTTTGTGCTTGGAGTCCTGCCCAGTGTCTGGCGAGACACTGCTGCGCACTGCATCATTCCTTCCCTATTGTGAAACTTAGTGATGGCAGCACCTTGATATGGGGATGATTCTCAATGGCATGGTTAGGGAAACTGGTCAGAATTAAGAAAAGGATAAATGTTGTCAAATATATAGAAGTCCTTGTAAAAAAAAACCTGCTACAGAGTGCACAAGACCTTCAACTGGAGCAACAGTTCACCTTTCAGCAGGGCAACAACCCAAAGCATACAGCCAAGGCAACACTAGAGTGGCTACAGGACAAGTATCTGACAGTACAGTCACAGTACGCACTTACACTCCATAAAACATCTGTGTAGAGACCACATGATGGAAATTTACAGGCACTTTCCATCCAATCTAATGGAGTTTGAGAAGATCCATCAAGAAGAATGGGATTAACTGCCTAAATCCAGGGGTGCAAATCTTGTAGAGACATGCTCAAGAAGACACAAAGTTGTAATTGATGCCAAAGCGGCTTCTACAAAGTACTGGAATAAGATTCTGAATACCTATATGAATGAGAGATTTCAGATTTTGATTTTTAGATAGACAGACAGATACTTTATTAATCCCAAATGGAAATTCACATACTGATAAAGAACAATATTAAATTAAAGAGTGATAACAATGAAGGTAAAACAGGCAGACAATAACTTTGTATAATGATAACGTTTAACCCTCCCAACAGCAGTCTGTCACTGAAGCTGCTCCTCTGTCTGGAGAGGATACTGTTCAGTTGATGCAGTGGATTCTCCATGATTGATAGGAGCCTGCTCAACGCCCGTCGCTCTGCCACAGATGTCAAACTGTCCAGCTCCGTGCCTACAATAGAGCCTGCCTTCCTCACCAGTTTGTCCAGGCGTGAGGTGTCCCTCTTTTAATACATTTGGTAACCTTTCTGAAAACATGTTGTTAGAGGTTATGCAGTGCAGATTGATGGAAAATGGCAAATATTCACTTAAAATTAAATCTACAATATAATAAAGTGCAAAAAGTAAAAGGGGTCCGACTAATTTCTGAATTCACTGTAATCATATGAGATGTTGTTGAGAGGGTTTAGAGAATTCAATTTCTTGGAGTGACAATCACAAACAAACTGAATAGGGCAAAATACATTTTGCCACTTGTCCAAAATGTTCACTATTGCTTTACTTCCTCAAACATCTGAGGACAGCTCACATTTCTCTATCTATTCTCATGAACTTGTAGGTGCCCAGTGGAATTCATCTCACTGAGTGAATCATATCCTGATAATTCACCTGTTCAACTCAAAATCGTAAAGCACTGCATAGAAGAAGAAGAAGAAGAATATTATTACTGGCACTCAGGAGGAGGGGAAGGAGAAGGAGGAGGTTAGGATTATGCAATGATTCAGTGAGCTCCCGCACCCACCACATGACAAACCATCAGGATCCCAACTTAGGACCGGAGTGTAGCCATGCAACTGGTGACACCTCAGCACCACACTAGTTCGAATGGAAAAGAACAGTGTCTTTTTTTTACAGTGGCTGCAGTGCCAGTTCTGCTACCAATCCCCAAACTTCCCTTTGCAAGTTGGAGGATCTGCTAGTAGGGCTGGATGCAGGTTAATGCCATATCCAGGACAGAGCAATTATAGGTTAAGGGCCTTGCAGAGTGGTACACTGCTGCCTTCTATTCAGAACATAAAAACAAGATAATTAAAGACCTCTGCCATTCTTCGCAGAAGATTTTCTCACTCTTCCTTGCCAGGGGCACTAGCAATCATACCAGTACAATCAGGAATTGTTTTTACCCACAAGTCATTAAGGTTGCCAAATAGTCAATTTAAATTTTTAAAACCTCTTAAATAGAGAGAGAGGTTGAGATTAAAACTTTGGCAGTGAGAGAACACGTATTGAAAGGTAATTATGGGCTGCAGATCCTGCATGAGGGGATAGGGAAGCGCAACGTCAGGAGTAGGGAGCCAGGCAGGACCTCCTCGCTGTACTGTTTTGCAACTACACAAGCGGTGCCGCGAGGGACGGCTAGTAAAATATAATACACAAACTCACTTTTTTGTGACTTTGGTCTGCACTGAATTATCTCTAGACCCAGGGACATCACAAGAGATCTGTCATTTACAACTCGTAACATACCCAGTAACTAAAGTCAGAAGGCACTATTCAATATGAACTTTTACATGTTGTGTGAAGCGAGGTCTGGGTACAAGTGTAACTAGATACTCTGCAAATGTAAGGGGACAAAGTGAAACGACAAGCACGGGTAACACAGTGGGGCTACTTCATTTGTGCTTTCACTGGTGGACCAAGGTCACCGTACAATGATGGGACAGTTTCTATACCTCACCTGAACCGCATGAAATTTTACTTTAAAGGAAAACTGATGCATGTGACACTGTAGATAGATAGACAGACAGATAAAGAGATGATTGAAACACCATGACTTGCCTAGTGAGTCCAGCCGCATGAATGCATCAACCTGGAGCATGTACAACAGTAGACACTAAACACACATTTCCTACTGTTATTTTGTTGATGTTGTGTTATATTCATGGATGGACATGTTTTTTGCAGTCAGTTAAATGTTTAATGCATTAAGACAGTGGTGTAGCTAAGAGTACTGTTTATTCAAGAACAATACTAGAACTTCATTGCTGTCTCAGTTTTTCAACCCTTATCACGAAGTGTGCTGCTGTAGTGAAATACTTTCTTTTATTATTTTCTGTGTGATCTTAAACTTACATTTCATCACATTTACCATATAAGGTCCTATAACTTTTCAGTGCTTCAGAGAATGAATTTAGTATGTCAGGGCTCATCTGCAACCCAATAGAGCATTGCCTCACAGAGGAACAGAAGAATATAAGAACAAGTTGACATGCTAATCTTCCTTGCAAAAAACTTAGAAGTTACAAAGACATCGCAGTCTATATACAGAAAGATGCAATGTGCACTATTTGTATTTATGCATTGCCTTGAAGTGTGTTACTGGTCGGTTTGTGTGCAACTTTGATAAAAACAAAGTGGTGCAATTTATACCCAATGTAAGGTTTATTTACTGTTTACAAAAGGCCACATTGTTCTTTTAATTTGACTGTTAAATGTTTATTGTAATATTGTTATGTATACGATTTACAAAAGATTGCAGTACTTATTCAATTGACATTTGTAACATTTTAGTGTACTCTCTCAGTAACAGGATTGTTTACCAATTTTAAAATAAAAAGTTGACTGGATTTAAACCGGTTTACTTTTTATTGTGTACATTACATAAAAGATTGCAGTACTTGAAGTATTTGCATTTAATGACTAAAATTTCTATGATTTGTTTTCATTAATGTATAGATTTTAATGCATACAGAATTGCAATGTATTTAGTTACACTTTTTGTTGAGTTACTGTATTGGATATCGAAAAGGGAATTGAATTTCAATACTTTTCTTAGCATCATATTGAAGCTTGGAATTTTCGTACTGTGACTACTTTATTGAGAAAGCAACAATTAAGAGGAAATAGAGTGAAAAAAATATAAGCACATGAAATTAAGCTTCACAGTTCATGCTATTACAGGTTATTACAGGAAGACAAGTTTACCAATGGACTCAGGTTTCAGTGCTGCTTTTGACAAGCTCAGATATGGACAAAGTGTAAATACAGATGGCAGTCTGCTGGGCTAATACCTTGGCAATCAGGTTTGGAATCTTAATTCTGGTAGGCCTGCATTGCAACCCATTAGTAAAAGCTCTTTTTTGGTTTGTTTTTTTTACAGCAACGTTAATTTTGAAAGTACATACAGCAAATAAATCATGGTTAAAAGATTTTGGCATGCTGAAGCATTGTCATTACTCCAACATAGAGAAAAAAATATTTTACCAAAATGAGCAAAAACAAAATATTGTATTTTTAACTTTAGTTTTCAACATTGTATAACTGCAGATCTCAAATATTATTTGCGGTCTGTTTTAAAAACACCACCACTTTGATAGTCAGTGTTACTCTGTTGTGCAGTAAGCCCTATGAAACAAGCGTTGTGGATGTACAGTAAGCCTACAGTGTCCAGTGATTTATGCACACATCTGCATTAAAACCTGGCAAATCTGGACCATCACAATGAATGTCTTTGTTTCTCTCTGTCACAATGAAGTTTAAGTCTGAAAAAGAACACTCATAACTTGCAGCACTTGGGTGAACAGTGAGGAATACTTCTTTCATAAGTTCCAAAATATCAGAAAGAG